>NC_133308.1:21857465-21891326 GCF_012295235.1 Primulina huaijiensis | reverse complement strand
AAAAAAAAAAAAAAAAAAACCCGCTGGAAAATGTGTGTTCCTGTCCCCAACCGTAGTCTAATCCAAATTCGTTCATTTCCCTCCTATTATCCTAAATTTCTCAGCTCACATGCTTCACCTTCACCATTTTCTCGCCCAAAATGCCTTCCTTCCCTCTGTATCGCAGCTTCTCTCCCTCTATTTCCCCCGCGACAACCTCCACCGCCGCCGCCACTACCACCCTATTCATTCAACCCCACTTCAAAACGCATCACAATCTCCTCCACGATTCTTCATTGCAGCAGCAGCATCTGGGAGCTCTGGCCTATGTAGAGTCCAACCATCGGTAGTCATCGATAGCCTCAAGGTTTTGCAATGGGATCGCCTTTGTGATTGCGTTGCTTCCTTTGCCGGTACTTCCATCGGCAAGGAAGCCACTAAGGTCTCTGCTCAATCTTAACACAACACCTACATATGATTGAAATGAATGTCACGCGGGTGTTTAACAGCTTCACCGATGCTCTTTTGTCTATTTTTTGTCTTTTTCTATCTGCAGAAGCAATTATGGAATTTGGATCGGACGTTCGAAGATGGCATGAGACTACTCGAGGAGACCAATGCGGCTGTTGAGATGCATAAGTATGGCGCGATGATAGACTTTACTGGCTTGGATGTTTCATCGGTATGATCAGATTTGTCCTTGTTTGTTTTTTGCTTTAAAGCCTATCAAATGGCTTCTCCTATAGAAGATTGGCTATGATCTTATGAGAAGCAAACACAAATCTCTGCAGTAATGCAATAATGAGAGTCTAATCTCTGAATCTTTTAACCTAGTTTTCAATATTCTCAGAATTGAAATGTTGGTAAAGTAGTAGTTTTCTGGCTGAAGGTGCAAGCTGCTATACGATGTGCTCACAGGGGTTCTCCTGTGAGTGGGAGTGAAGCAATGGCCCTCTTAGCTCTATTGCAATTTGCAGAAATGCTGCAATTAAATATTAAAGCTGCCACCAAGGAAGATTCAGCTTGGTATGGGAGGTTTTTGCCTCTTTCAGCAATGGTAATATCGTGACATTCTAATATAACGATTATTTGTTCCATCCCTAGCATCAGCATATCTTGTTAATTTTCTAATGGCATTGGTTTCTTCCTTATTTTGGAGTAATTTGATTGCAGATAGTTGAATTTGTGATAAATCCATCCTTGATTAAGTTTATAGAACAACTTATAGATGAAGATGGCTCGGTAAAAGATTCTGCGGTAGGTTCACAATGTTATCTTTGAATCCAGATATTTGGTTTTTCATTGGTTTCTCCTAATTTGAATCATTGATGTACACATTCAGAGTTCTGATTTGAGGCATGCTCGTGATCGTGTGCGGGTTCTAGAGAGAAAGGTTAACTTTCATTCTTTTCTGTTAGTCTGTTATGATTCATTAATAGAAAGTGAAAGTCATTGGATTTAAGACTGGATGTTTTGTTGTATTTCCTTCTTGAGTTCTCAATGGGTTGGATTGGCTCTATAGATGAAAGTGAGACTGTCTTTCATTTGGAAGTTTGCTGGGTCTCCAAGAAGCTGCCAGCTTACTCTCTGTTTCTTTCGGTCTTCTTTCCACAGTTATACCAGTTGATTGAAAGCATGATACGGAAAGAATTGAAAGAATCACCCACTATCGTAAGTTATTTTCCTTCCATTTTAGATATGAGGAAGTCTCTGTTCTCTCACCTGTAAGTAGCGCGAAAAAAAATCTATCTAATAATTATTCTTCTTTGATATTATAAAATATTAAAAACGTTCTCTTGTATTTTTAACTGCACAGGAAGCAACCAATATCGATGGCAGATGGTGTATAAAGTCTGAGGCTGATATGCATCCTACCTTTGAGGGGCTACTGCTGTCGAGGTGCATCAAATGCTTTAATTCTTTTATTTTGTAGTGCACACACATGGTTCTTTGTTTCTACAAACGCTTTATTCTCCTATTTTTATCTATTTGCAAACAGTAAGTGACGTCAATCGTACTGAAATTACTTTCCTCTACTTAGAACTTTTAAATTACCGACTTACACTTAGAAAAATCATTTGACTCTTATTTTGTGAGCTAAAATAAGGTGTTGTTTTAATATTATGCATCGACGGTTGTCTGACTATGAAGGTTAAATTGATATTTTAGATGTTATTGCTTAATTGTCTGGATTGCAGTTGCAATTTTGTTGTTTGGAAATGCATATGTTCTTATTTTTGCTGTTTCATAATGTTTCTGGGCAAGGCATTGCATCCCGAATTCATTTGTTGATCTAAGATTTTGGATAAGTTGATTTTTATAAATGAGTTATATCTCATCCTACAATTCTTTTAACCTGCTTATTCTTCTACTAAAAGCTTTCCCGAGAAAAATTATGCTATTGTGTAGTAATTTAGGTGCCGGAAACCTATTAGAACCTCTCGTCGCTGTTCCATTGAATGATGAGTTGCAGCAAGCAAGACTATCTGTGGCAAAGGCAGAGGCTGATGTTCTTTTGAAGATAACAAAGAAGGTTTGGGCCAATTTTGTGTTTATTTTTCTATCCTTACTAGAGACTAATAATTGTATTCTGTTTTCTATTTTTGTGTAGATGCAAATGGATCTTGCTGACATCCAACATTTATGCAACTGCATGATTCAAATAGATCTGGTGCGTAGAAAGTACCTCATATCATAGGATTCATATTATATCTAAGTCTAAGATATTGTTGATAAATTTGGTTATTTTAAATAAGATGTTAAATAGGATTTTTGATAGAACTAAATTTGGTAAGATATGATTTTTTTTTCTAATTTTTTGGGATTATTTTTCGGTATTTACTATTTAGTTGACACTTTGTACTAGAATTTGATTAAGAAAATTTAAGAAAAAAAATTAGGTGGGCTTCTTCTATTCTTTAGTACTTTATGGTATCAAGAGCCAGCTCAATATGAACTACAGGGCTGCGATGGTAAGCTCTGGCGACGGGTCGGCGGCCAGCGATGGCAACAACAGTTCCAGCAGTTTAGAAGCGGATGTTTCAGAAGGAATCTCTCAATCTCCTTCAAATCTTGCCCTAGCCGATAATTCCCTTCGAATTAAATTCATAAACTCAATGGCAATAATTATTTGGAACGGGCTCAATCCATGCACCTTGTGATCGGAGAACTCTTTGGTCACTGCACGTCTAATTAACTCCATGGATTCTCTCACTGGCAAATAATTTATGTTTCTTCCTACCGCTTGATGTTTGGGAGGTCGTTCGTGATATGTACTCCGACATGGAAAATTATTCACGGTTATATGGGTTGACTACTCGCATGTGGCGTATGTGAATTTTGTGAATTTGGCTGAATAATATTTTTATTCCTTACACTTGGTATTTATACAAGAATTACCAAATCTCCTATTAAAATAAAATATTCTATCAAATCTCCTATTAAAATAAAATATTCTGTTTCTATTAGGCTTAGAATCCGGAATCAGTTGTCAATAACTAATTCCGGATTTAGCAAATTTTCCTATTATAGAGTAAATAAAATAAAATCCTAAATACAAATCTTACTAGGAAATAATAGGAATTCTAACACTCCCCCTCAAGTTGATGCATAGATGTCGATCATGCGCAACTTGGATTTAAAAGAGTCAAACTGAGGTCGATGAAGATTTTTCGTAAGAATGTCAGCAAGTTGACCATCGGACGGGACGTACGGAATGCAAATTTCCCTGGTGTCAATCTTTTCTTTGATAAAATGACGGTCAATCTCGATATGTTTAGTCCGGTCATGTTGAACTGGATTATGAGCAATGCTGATAGCAGCCTTATTATCACAGAATAACCGGAGAGGAGTAGTGAAGGACATATGCAGCTCCCGAAGTAGAATCTGTAGCCACAATAGTTCACACACACCGTTAGCCATAGCTCGATATTCTGCCTCCGCGCTACTTCGGGCAACAACAGATTGTTTCTTGCTCTTCCAGGTGACCAAATTTCCCCAAACAAAAGTGCAGTAACCCGACGTGGAGCGGCGATCATGAACCGAACCTGCCCAGTCCGCATCAGTATAGGCCGACACATTCCGAGAGGAATTCTTGCGAAAAAGAAGGCCCGAACCCGGAGTACCCTTAAGGTAATGGAGAATACGAAAAACAGCCTGAAGATGGTGTGCATAAGGGTCATGCATGAATTGACTGACTACATTCACAGCGTGAGCAATATCGGGGCGAGTATGTGCAAGGTAAATGAGGCGGCCTACCAAATGTTGGTACCGAGACTTGTCAACGGGAACAGCGTTAGGAACGTCGCACAATTTCTCATTAGGATCCATTGGAACAGTAACAGGTTTGCAATGTAGGAGACCTGTGTCGCGAAGTAAGTCGAGAACATACTTGGTTTGGGACAGAGCAATCCCTTCAGATGAGCGTGCGACCTCCATCCCCAAAAAATAACGTAGGGGTCCCAAGTCCTTCATAACAAAGGTAGAACTGAGAATTCCTTTAAGCCTTGCTAACTCCGGAAGATCACTGCCGGTAAGAACAATATCATCGACATACACAATCAAAATCGAAACAAGACCCTGAGAAGAGTGCTTAAAAAACAGGGTGTGGTCCGATTGAGCCTGAGAATAACCGTGGGTAGTGATGACTGATGTAAACTTCCCGAACCAAGCCCGGGGAGACTGCTTAAGGCCATAAATAGCCTTACGAAGGCGACAAACGTGACCCGGAGGAGAGTCTGCAAGGAAGCCCGGAGGGAGCTTCATGTAAACTTCTTCTTCAAGCTCACCATTTAGGAAAGCATTCTTGACATCAAGCTGATAAAGGGGCCAATCAAGGTTAACGGCAAGTGAGAGTAGAACACGGACAGTATTAAGCTTAGCCACCGGGGCAAAGGTCTCCTCATAATCCACCCCATAAGTTTGGGTATAACCTTTGGCAACTAACCGAGCCTTGAAGCGCTCTATTGAACCGTCAGAATTATACTTGATTGTAAATATCCAGCGGCAGCCAACCGCATGCTTCCCCGCGGGTAACACGCCCACCTCCCACGTATTATTAGTAGTCAAGGCATCCATCTCCGACATAACAGCCTCCTTCCATTTCGGATCCTCCATGGCCTCATCGATAGAGGTAGGGACACGGGTAGTCTGTATAGCAGAGGCAAAGGCTCGATAGGAAGTGGAAAGGTTAGCAAAAGAAATAAAATTATTCATGGGATATAAAGGTGTCCTGGTACAAGCCCGCGTCGGTTTTCGCAGAGCAATCGGAACATCCAAATCAGTAAAGACCGGGGTAGGTAAGGGAAAAGATGTATTACCTGGATCGTCGGTCGAAGTGGAATCAGGCAGTGGTAGAGGAGTGGCATGACCTGAAGTAACGGCAGGAGGGCGGCGCCGGGAATAGACCTGAAGAACCGGGGCCTGGTCAGAGGGCAGGGTAGACACCGAAGAAGGTTGAGTTACGAAGGGAGTGGGTAATGGTATGGGAATAGGGTCGGGAAGGTCACACTCCCCCTGGGATGTAACCGAGTCGTAGTAAGGAATGTTTTCAAAGAACGAAACATCCATGCTAACAAAAGATTTGTTAGTGATGGGATTATAACATCTATAGCCCTTTTGCGTAGGAGCATAACCCAAAAAAATGCATTTTATGGCTCTTGGATCGAACTTGGAGCGAGTGGGGGATGTATTATGGACAAAGGCAGTACAACCGAAAACTTTAGGGTCGACGGAGGTAAAAGTGCGGTTCTGCGGGAAGTAGGAGTGAAACAATGTAAAAGGAGTTTTAAAGCGAAGGACTTTGGATGGTAGCCGATTAATCAAATAGGCAGCGGTTAACACGGCATCGTTCCAAAAACGAGTAGGAACTTTAGATTGGAACATGAGGGAGCGGGCAATCTCAAGTAAATGGCGATTTTTTCTCTCTGCGACACCATTTTGTTGGGGGGTGTCGGTACAAGAGCTTTGATGAAGAATTCCGTGAGAGATAAGGTATACCCCCAGGATGGAATTAAAGTATTCACGACCGTTATCAGTCCGCAGGACTTGAATATCGTTATGAAATTGAGTTTTGACAAAGGAGTGAAAATTTTTAAATGTGAGGGCTGCCTCAGATTTATCTTTAAGAATAAATACCCAGCAAAATCGAGTATGATCATCAATTAATGTTAAAAACCATCTTTTATTGGTATAACTCGGGACCCGAGATGGACCCCATAAATCACTGTGTATAAGGGAAAATGGAGCAGAAGGTGTACATGGGATGTGGTGGATAGTGAACATGGTGGTGCTTTGCTAATTGACAGATATCACATTGAAAAGAAGACGGATTTTTATTTGTAAACAAAGAAGGGTACAAATGTTTTAAATAATGAAAACTCGGATGACCTAATCGGAAATGTAAAAGCTTAATTGGACAAACATTAGAAAAAAAAAAGAGGCCTAAGTGTAAAGGTCGATCGTTAATTGGACCAGTGTCGTCTTCGTGGTGAAAGATGTAGAGGTCATTCACTCGTCTAGCATTGCCAATCATCCTCCCCGAACGACGGTCCTGAAAAACACAAACATCAGGGGAAAAGTGTAAGGAGCAATCTAGATCAGTGGTTAATTTACTGACGGATAGTAAATTGCAATGTAAATTAGGGACATGTAAAACAGAGGTAAGGGTTAAGGTGGGTGAGATAATAATGGAGCCTTTGCCAGCAATGGAAGAAAATGAGCCATCCGCAACCGTGACTTTATCACGACCCGAACAGGGAGTATAAGAAGAAAACAACTCGGAACATCCCGTCATGTGATCGGTGGCACCGGAGTCTATAAACCATGGCCGATGGTGTAAGAACGAAGCTAAAGCTCGAGGGATGTTACCTTGACGAACATGGGAAGTCGATGAGGAAGCAGGAGTAGGCTTGAGGAGACTCAGCAATTGATGAATTTGATCAGCGGAAAAAGTCGTAGGGGCAGGCGTAGAAGACCGTGGAGAGGTTGTAGTAGCCACAGCGACACCTTTTCCGGTAGTCTTTGAGCTCGATGGTAACTTTGGGGGCTTGCCATGTAGGGCCCAACACTTCTCCCGAGTGTGCCACGGTTTATGACAGTAATCACACTCAAAATAGTCAGATTTGCCCGATTTCCGGGAGTCATTGGTTCGAACTTTGGCTGGGGCAGGGGCCTGGGTAGCCATGGCAGAAGGCTCGAAAGAGGCGACGTCGGGGCCAAGCATGACCGTACGGCGGCTTTCTTCACGACGAACCTCGGAGAAGACCTCCCGCGGAGTCGGGATAGGATCCCGGCCAAGTATCCGACCACGAACCTCATCGAGATCCTTATTAAGGCCAGCAAGGAATTGGAACACACGGTCTTTCTCGATCAATTTGAGGAACCGTGCATGATCCGCAGAGCACTTCCATTCAAAGTCATAGTACAGATCGCATTCCATCCACAAGGCCATGAGATCGTTGAAATATTGGGTGACAGATTTGGATCCTTGCTTAGCATCCCGCATCTTAGTAGTCACCTCATAGAGTTGAGCCGAGTTCCCAACATCTGAATACGTATCCTTGACAGCGTCCCACAAAGCTCGTGCTGAAGGTAGAAACAAATAGGAGCGACCAATAGAGGGCTCCATGGAATTGATCAACCACGACATAACCATGGAATTCTCAATCTCCCACGCATTGTAGGACGGGTCGGTTTTGGCAGGTTCAGTCGTGGTACCATTGAGGTGGCCAATTTTTCCTCGTCCTTTGATGAACAAGGTGACCGATTGGGACCACTGCAGAAAGTTGGTACCATTAAGCTTATGGGTAGTGATCAAAAAATTGGTGGAAATTTCATTCTGGTTAAGATTGGTGGAAGAGTGGCCTCCACCAGTGGGTTTTGTGGTAGATTCGCCATCAATCGGAGTGCTCGGGGAAGATGAATCAGCCATATAGCTTCCAAAAAGGAATTCCGAGTTGCTCATAATAGAAGAGCAATCGGAAAAAAAAATGTCGTAGGGTTAAAGTATCGGATCGATTATAGCTCTGATACCATGTGAATTTTGTGAATTTGGCTGAATAATATTTTTATTCCTTACACTTGGTATTTATACAAGAATTACCAAATCTCCTATTAAAATAAAATATTCTATCAAATCTCCTATTAAAATAAAATATCTCCTATTAAAATAAAATATTCTATCAAATCTCCTATTAAAATAAAATATTCTGTTTCTATTAGGCTTAGAAGGAATCAGTTGTCAATAACTAATTTCGGATTTAGCACATTTTCCTATTATAGAGTAAATAAAATAAAATCCTAAATACAAATCTTACTAGGAAATAATAGGAATTCTAACAGCGTATATACCAAAGCAATCAAGCTGTCACCATATATTATAATGAGATGATGTTGATTTGGCAAGATTTAGATTTACTTGATGTTGAAGAGTGAGAGAGCAGTAAAGATAGTGCTCGGTTTAAAAAAAGAACGGTATTCTAAAACTCGGGATAGGAGGCGCCTAGGCGTCCACCCGACTGCACCGAAAAGGTGCTAGGCTGCTAGCCTAAGCACTCCTAGGCGGGTCTAGGCGGTCCTAAGCGTTTAGAGTTTTTTTGGGAATTTTTGTTTGGGCTTTTAATTTTAGAAAGCCTAATTAAACCATAAAGAATTATAGGTTTCTACTTTTAATTTTCTGGTATTGAAAGCCCAATTAAAACCACGATTTGTTGGTCTGCGTTTGCCCTAACATATCACTCTTATCTTTTTTCTCTGCTTATTCTGCACACATAAGAAAATCGAACCAAATATTAAAGGTAATTTTTTTCTTTATTTTGATTTCTCTTGCATTTTCTATTATCCTGACCGCCTTAAGCAGAAGATGCGTCTTAAGCAGAAGAAATAAGAGGAATAGACTAGGTGTCAATTGAATTTTAACAAAGTTTGGGCTGAAATTTATTCTAAGAACCATTACAAGTCTTTTGATACTGTGGAATCCGCTTAGCATCTTCTAGTCCCCACCTAGGCGGCCTAGGTTCTAGGCGCTAGTCTGGAGCTCGATTAACGCCGAATTTTAAAACCTTGAAAATGAATGTAAAAAAGTTGAATGTTTGTCTTCCTTGCAAGTTTAAACAAGGATCTTGATGAAGTTCGAGGTCGCATCCTTGGCAAAAAACCTTTCCCCCGCATTCATGAGGCCTTCTCTGAAATTCGGCGCGAGCAAGCACGCCGCCATGTAATGTTGCCGCGATCGGATGACTTGAGGGCAGAAATTGATGGTTTGGCCTTTGTTGGTAAAGGCGGTGTCTCGAATGGAGACCGCAATGGAGGTAAACCAAAAATATGGTGTGAGAAATGTAAAAAGTTGCGGCATACAGTGGAAACTTGTTGGGAAATTCATGGTAGACCTGCTCTTCTTAAAAAGAAATTTGGAGGCTCCAATCGGGCTGGTGTGCTCTTCAAACAAGCAGTGACGACTCCGGGCAGCAATCTTCTCTTTCAGAATCGGTTCCTTTGACAAAGAAACAACTCGAGCTCCTGTCGAAAATGTTCAAATCTAAGCTAGGAAATTCCAACCCCTCTTGCTCCACTCCCAAAATAGGTATATCTTCCTTAGCAAATGTTGCAAATTCGATGTTTTAACACCTTTTGGATTGTAGACTCTGGCGCAACATATCACATGACTAGTAATTCCCAATTTTTTTCCTCCTATGTACCATGCGCCAGCAACAGAAAGGTTAAGATTGCTGATGGTTTGTTTGTTGTTGTTGCTGGCAAGGGCTCTATTGTTATTTATCCTCTTTTGACTCTTAAAAATGTCTTGCATGTTCTTTTATTGTCTTATAATCTTCTTTCTGTCAATCAGTTAACTCTTTATCTACGTTGTCGTGTGATTTGCTTGTGTTCTCATTGTGAATTTCAGGATTAGGCCTCGGGGACGATGATTGACAATGCTAGGCCGGATAATGGCCTTTATATTTTCAACGCTGATTCTTTCCTTGGCCAAAAAGACCAGAAAACATGTTCCATCTCTACTTCTAGGAGTAATGATGTTATGTTATGGCATTATCGTTTGGGACATCCAAATTTAATTACTTGAAACAGTTGTTACGAAAACTCTTCATTAATAAAGATATTTCTTCATTTCAATGTGAATCTTGTGCATTGGCTAAACATCATAGGTATGTGTTCCCATCTCACCTACACAGAGTGGGGTCCGTCTCGCATAGTCACTCAGTCTGGGAAACATTGATCATCTCATTTAGTGATGATCATACTCGTATGACCTGGATATTTCTTTTAAAAGATAAAACTGAGGTTGTACATATTTTTCAACATTTTTTTAACATGATTCAGACTCAATTCTATACTGGGATAAAAATATTTCGAAGTGATAATAGAATAGAATTGTTAATCATGTATTAGGAAACTTCTTTGCTGAAAAAGTGATTTTGCATCAGAGTTCGAGTCATCATACCACTCAACAAAATGGTGTAGCTTAACGAAAAATAGACACCTCTTTGAAGTTTCCTGGGCCATTAATTTTTCAACTAAAGTTCCCAAACATCATTGGGTGAAGCTATTCTTAACCGTTTACCTTCACGGATCTTGAAGCTACAATCTCCTGTTAACATCTTTCAAAAATGTTTTCCTATTACTCGCCTCATGACAAATATTCCCCTAAAAACTTTTGGGAGCACTGTATTTGTTCATAATCATGCTCCCAACCATTGCAAATTGGATCTTAGGGATCATAATTGTATATGCGTTGGGTATCGTGCTAACCAGAATGGATATATATGTTTTGATCTAGTCAACAAATGTTTTTTGTCTAAATGGATATCATTTTTTTTGGGGTCAATCTTACTATGACATTCATCTTCAGGGAGAGACATCGTGTGATGAAGATGAATGTATTAGTGATTCAAACCTAATATTTGAATTTGTAATTAATGATAATTCAGTTGCACCGTCTGAGATGGTAGAAGGAAGTGGAAAATTCCTCAAGGGTCTGGTATATACTAGGAAAGGTCAGGCAAAGCAAAGAGAGGATAATGTCCTTCCACAAAGCCATGAACCAGATCCAGAGCCAAATAGAGAAACGCACAACGAGACCTCATCTGATCCTGATCAAGGTATGCCCAAGTCAACATCCTCTAATTCCATCGACATTCATGTTTGCTCTGAGAAAAGGTACTCGGTCATGCACCAAGCACTCGTTGTCCAACTTTGTGTCTTTTAAAAATTTGTTACCTTTTTTTTTCGGTTTTATCTCTCAAATAGATTCTCTTAGTATCCCGAATAACGTACATGATGCCCTAGTGATACCTGAATGGAAGGAAGCTATTTTTGAAGAGATAAGAGCTCTGGAGAAGAACTCTTTGCTTTGGAGAAAGTCGAACTACCCAATGGAAAATCCGTCGTGGGGTGTAAGTGGGAATTCACTACAAAATACAACTCCGATGGTTATTTGGAAAGATAGAAAGCTCGTATGGTTGCCAAATGTTTCACTCAGACATATGGAGTTGACTACTCTGAGACATTTCTCCAGTGACGAAGCTAAATAAAAATCGAGTTTTATTATTTGTTGTTGCCAATCTTGATTGGACTTTGAATCAACTAAATGTAAAAAATGTCTTCTTATATGGTGACTTGGAAGAATAAATCTATCTGGAACCTCCCCCTGAATTCACTAATCAATTTGGATCGAAAGTGTGCAGGTTGAAAAAATCTCTCTATAGAGTGAATCAATCTCCCAGAGCGTGGTTTGAGAGGTTTACTAAGTTTGTTAAAGGCCAAGGATACAGCCAGGGTCAATCTGACCACACTTTACTCACAAGAAAGTTGTCCACTCACAAGATCTCGGTACTGATTGTTTATATCGATAATATAATATTAACAGGAGATGATAGTGATGAGATGAACCGGTTGAGGAAAAGTTTGGCCACAGAGTTTGAGATCAAAGATTTGGGGCACTTGAAGTACTTTCTTGGAATGGAGGTAGCAAGGCCTAAGAAATGAATTATGGTGTCTCAACGAAAGTATGTATTGAACCTTCTTAAAGAAACAGGGATGAGTGGATGCAAACCCTAAGACACTACAATAGAGGCGAGTGGGAAATTAAGAGAAATTAAGGATGGTGTCCCGGTCGATAAAGTAAGGTACCCAAGACTAGTTGGATGATCGATATATTTGTCTCACACACGACCGGACATTGTCTTTGTTGTAAGTATGGTTAGTCAGTTTATGCACTCACCGTATGAAGAACACTTGGAAGCAGTGTATCGTATTATTATATATTTAAAGGGTACACCATGCAAAGGATTGTTCTTTGAGAAAAGCGAAAAAAGGGAGATTGAAGTATACACAGATGCAGACTGAGCAGGTTCATATTGCACTTTCTTATGGGGGAATCTAGTAACTTGGAGGAGCAAGAAACAAAGCGTTGTTTCAAGAAATAGTTCAAAGGCTGAGTTCAGATCCATGACTCAAGGTGTATGCGAGGTTCTTTGGCTGAAAAGATTTATGGATGATTTGAAAATAACAGTAAAACTTTCAATCAAGTTATCCTGTGACAATAAGGTTGCTATCAGCATTGTTCGTAACCCCTTCTACGTGAAAGATCCAAGCATATTAAAATCAATAAGCATTTAATAAAAGAGAAGCTAGAAGAAAAAGTGCACTCCATTTGTTCAACCACGTTACAAGTTGCAGACGTCTTGAGCAAAGGTCTCTCAAGACAACTCTTTGAAGACCAAGTCAGCAAGTTAGGCATGACTGATATTTTCACACCAACATGAAAGGGAGTGTTGATAAGTTTATTTTAAAGAGGATAATATATAGGATTTTTGGTAAAATTAAATTTGGTAGGATAAGATTTGTTTATAATTTTTTGGGATTTTTTTTTCCTGTATTTTCTCTCCTATTTAGTTGAGATTTTGTAGTACAATTTGATTAAGAAAATTTAACAAGAATAATTAGGGTTTCTCCTATTCTATTGTTACTTTAGATACATTTGCGGTTACTAACCATAGTCGTCTCTTTATCGATTCTATTTTTCTTCTCGGTCCTCGCTCTAATGAAATGGTGCTTTTTCACTGTTGCAATGCTATCCATTTATAAAAATCTTACATTCTTGAATTGGATAATGATTGTTTAAAGTATAACATCATTTAGAGCGTCATCTTCAGTCTTGAATTGAACTTTGATATGCTGATAAGCTGGATAGTTGGCAGAGCTGATGCATCAGAGTATTGTATACAGGGGGGATGTTATGATTTTTTATGCCCGTGCCCTTAGAAATTGTCAAATCACACTGTTGGATCTTAAATCAAATGTTTTTTTTTTTTGGTTTCCAAGAAAAGGCCTGAAAATCGTGACCCTTGTTTCTGTAAAAAGGTTAATATCATAATCCATATCAGTTTTGGAATTCCACCAAATGTTTTTAAATGGAGTTATTTCTTTGCATTTCTTTATTTAGAATTAATTTTTTTTATTTTTTTGTACAGATCAATGCCAGAGCACGATATAGCATTTCCTTTGATGGTTCATTTCCTGATTTGTACATGCCATGTGATGAAAATGGCTTTATTGATACAGAAACATCAGTGGAAGACAAAATTTCAAAACAATCATTTCTCACTCAAAAGAAATGGACTTTATATTTGCCAAAAGCTTATCATCCATTGCTGCTTTTACAACATCGGCAGAATATGCAAAAGGCTTTGAAGGATCTTAGTAATGCTAAATCTGTAAGTCATGATTTAGACTTACCTTTGAAACTTAATATGCTAAATCTGTAGGTCATGATTTAGACTTACCTTTGAAACTTAATTAGTCGATGTTGACATTAGCGTTTCTGTGGATACATAACAGTGCAACAACACATGCCTAAAATATTATGGTTTGATTTTCTGTCCATGCTGCTTGGACCTTCCCCCTCTGGCATAGCTGAGTGAAAAACTTTGATCTGAAGACCAACTTAATTGTGCAACAACACGTGCCTAAAATATTATAGTTTGATTTTCTGCCCATGCTGCTTGGACCTTCCCTCTCTTGCATGGCTTGGCACCAATGAGTGAAAAACTTTGATCTGAAGACCAACTTTCTATGGATTCTTATTGTTTTTTCCAAGGTTTTAGGATCACAAAGGATTAAAGGACCCATTATAAGTTCATCAGTATCTAAAGAAACGAGGTACTGCAGAGTCATTGGGTTCGGTGTCGATTTTTTTAACTTTCCGAGGATGATGCTTAGGTGATTTATAAGAAGGTATAATATGTTTAGATGTTAATGGTATCAAAACCACCGAGGTAAAAAGTTAAGTTTGGTTTGCTAAGATGAACTACTCACTAGTCACTAGCTTGGTACCTCTCCAGTTGTCATCACTAAACTGGTTTTAGAACGATACAAACATCTGTAATTTATACATTGTCTCAATTTATTTATTTGTGGATGGGAGGACGTATTACCTTGTGCTAATGATAAGTATTATGCTCTTTTAATATTTCTAACAAGCTTGCTTGCCTCAAAAAGTTTATGTTAATTGCTATGTTTTAAATTCCTGCCAGGAAATTAGTAGGAAAAAACGGCAAGAAGGATATGCAAAGTGGAAAGAAACAATCAATACGAATTTATCGTCTCTGGAAATGCAGGTGAATAATAGTTAATATGATATTGGTGTTACAAGCAATAGAGTTCGTGGCATTTATTATGTAACTGCTATTAAACTGACCCTCTTTGCTTCAGGTTTCTATGTTAAAACAAGCTCCACCCATCCCCTTCGACATATTTGTAGAACAGAATAACAAGGTTCTTATTATTACTGGCCCCAATACCGGAGGCAAAACCATTTGTTTGAAGACAGTTGGGTTGGCTGCAATGATGGCAAAATCTGGTTAGCTTAGAATTTTTTGTTTCTACTTTCTTCTACTCATTAGCTAATGAAATGCGTCATCTTATGATTCACCTAAGTCAATGAGTCAGGAAACTCTAAAAAAATTACCCTTTTTTGCAAGCATCGTTATCTTCTCATAGATTAATGCTCGTTTAGATAGTTCAGTGATTGGCATTGGAAAATAATATAGTCGATGAGTGCTTGACATCTTCAAATGCATCAGTAAAAAGTAAGATAAAATCCCACCCCCACCCCACCCCAAAGAATAAAAAGATTATTCATTTGTGCATTTGTATTGGAGAAAAGAAACATAACTGAAATTTTTGAAGTTTAAACTTGTAACAATATAGGAAAGGGACAAGAATTGATACTCATTTTTAATAAACATAATTTTGTTCATATACCGTATTTTGATCTGAAGGTGGTCGCTGATGAGAGATATTTTGTGATAAATTTGTGTAGATTTGGCTTTATTTAGTGACGGAAGTAGATGAACTGCATTGGAAATTTTATGGAAATTAAGTTTTGTAAACACGGAGGAAGAGGTCTAATCAATGTAAAAGGTTGGAGATGGCTTCTTATACTAACATGAAAGAAGATCCAAATGGCTGATCCTAGGTAAATAAGGGTATTGGGATACTACTGTCATGTTTGGTTGAAAACATGCTGTAATGTTACTGGTCCTCTGGCCAAAAATGACTATTCTCTACCTGGTGCTCATATGTCCAAAGTCTACTGTGACTTTAAGGAAAGAAAGGTAATGGAACTTATGGAGATTGTGCTTTATGGCTTATTAACAAGATATTGGGAAACGATGACTGGATTTTGGAGGAGCGACAAGTTTCCTTCTTCAAAATATGATCTTATATACTGATATGAAAAAAATGTCCTAATATTGTTGCTTTAATGGTTTACTGATGGTGAAGTTTCAAGAATCTCCCAGAAGAAAGAAAAAAATTGTCAAAATTGCATTTGGTTGCATTTCTAGTTTATTTTTTTATCCTAACTTGTACAATGTTAAAATTATCTTTCCATAATATGAAGGAAAAATTGCAGGTCTGTATGTTTTGGCTTCAGAACCAGCGAGGGTTCCCTGGTTTGATTTTGTATTTGCAGACATTGGGGATGATCAGTCCCTAACTCAATCTTTATCTACCTTTTCTGGCCATCTGAAACAAATTAGTGTAAGCCGACATGACTCTTATTTTATGACATAAGCATAATCAGAAAGTGCTTAGGGGCACAATTAGAATGCATAGCCTTTATGGCCACCTATGAAATAATGGGTCTGCTATCAATAAGATCTGTGCATAATATGTGAAGCTCTATATTGCTCGGTGATTGGCCAAAACTGGAGCAGATAAGTGAATTCTCTTTTTCTCTAGAGTCAGACCTAGGTGTTTCTATAGCAGCTTTAATCAAATTGAAAAAATGAGAATATGGTGGTTAAGTTTTTTTAATGAATTTATGTTAATATTCTTTAGTAGAAGGCTTAAACTGTTACTTATATAATTTTATTGTCATCCTTAACCAATTTTTGCCGTTCCTTTTCCCTGATGAACACATTTTGCTTTTCCTTCTCTATACCTTGCAGGAAATCAAGTCCCTCTCAACACGTCTGTCTTTGGTGCTCTTGGATGAAGTATGGAACTTCAATAATGTATTTTAATGTGTTTACTCCTCCTTGCAAAAAGTATTTTTTTGTTCTATATCACGATTGCTGTAGTTTTTTGTAGTATGTGAAATAGAAAATGGTTTTTCACTGGCCTTTTTTTAGGACATTAAATGGGGGATTGAGGATAAAATTCTTATGATATTTCCATGATAACACTGATGTTATTTCACTTTCAACTATTCAGGTAGGTGCGGGGACTAATCCTCTTGAGGGTGCTTCCTTGGGGATGTCTTTACTGGAATCTTTTGCTGATTCTGGTGCCTTGTTGACTATAGCTACTACTCACCATGGAGAACTTAAAACTCTCAAATACAGGTAGCTTGTATAAGAAAGAATTACTAAAATGATGCATAAAATAATATTATTTAACATGGGGCTTATTACTTTAACAATTATAGCAATGATGCCTTTGAAAATGCTTGTATGGAGTTCGATGAAGTGAACCTGAAGCCCACCTACCGGATTCTTTGGGGAGTACCAGGTATTATCTTGTTTTATGAGATAAATGGGCTGTTGGTTGTATGATAATTGTTAATTGTAAAGATTCTGGTATTATGGTATGTTATTTTGTTCGCCATGTTTAACGACTTGGCTTCAAGACTTCAGTGATCTTGTAGAAGCAGCTGCTAGCTGTTAAACGCGATTGAACGCTGGGATTCTTTCTAACTGTAGGGCGTTCGAATGCAATCAATATTGCGGAGAGGCTTGGGATGCCTGCTGAAATTTTGGACAATGCCCGTGAACTATACGGAGCAGCTAGTGCAGAAATTAATGAGGTATATACAACTGATTATGCTTACATATCCAGATTGTTGCTATACAGATGGCACTTCTGTGACCATATAAACTTTTCTTATTTACTAACATGAAGTACACGCGATCGATGACACTAATTATATATAATATAAATTAAAATATATATATAGAAAGTTAAAAATTTAGATTAATATTAGCATTTAATTTGACATTCATGGTTATTGACACATTAACCTAAGAATAAATTATGTTAAAAAATTAAAGTTGATAAAAATAAAAATAATATATTATGCAATTTCCATATATGTCTTATGATATTAAATTTTAAATATATCCCTAAGGAGTCTTTCTATTTATGTGGATGATATGATATTTTTTCAATTGGACAACTAAAGTTAATTAAAATAATTATCAATATATTTATTTTTCAAGAACAATAGTTATATTATAATGAAATGAAAATCTAAATTTAATATTAACAGATATAAAATAAATAAGTCAGATGTAAATTTAATATTATCCAAATCAATTCGTTTAACTCACATTCACATTAACAATAGAAAATAATCATAAATAAAAAAACTTAATACATATACTTTCCTAATAAAAAAATTTAATACATATATTCTCCTACCTAATTAACTTATAATTATTTCATTATAAATCAATTAATTGTCATATTACTTAAATAAATATTTGAACCAAATTATTCTACTTACATTCTTTCAACTCAAATTTGCACATATTTATCTGATTCAACAAAAATTCACAGCGACCAATATTTTTCTACATTGGAACAATAAAAAGACATACAATGTTATATAATAACCATATTCAATTGCACATACCAAAATCTTTTTAGTCAGGAAGTCAATTTATTAAAGAAAAATAACAGAAGTGAATGAGCTCAAAATATATTATGTTTTTTCGTTCAAATTAATTGTTTATTGAATTTATTTAGTTAATGTTTGATTACTTTTTTGTCAATATAATTGTCATTATATATGTGTGTGGGAATAACTCTACAAATGCAAATAAATTGTCATGGCATCATTGTTATAATTAAGTACTATTTGATAATATATAATTATGGGGAGACTTAAATAAAATAGAATCTATGAGAGGAATTAAACAATTAATAATTCAATTTATTTTATTTATTATTAGAATTAGTTAGAAAAAACTAATGAAAAAATTAATTGATTTTTCACATATTTCTTTCTCATTTAAACAGCTTTATAAAAATATTTTTCTAGTATCATATCATATAATGTGTGTGATGAACGATTCTCTTCATTCACGTTTTTATAGATACTTCTTATTCAGATTTAATAATTTTTTTATTAATAATATTTAAATTCACAATTAAATTTTGGATCATAAAATATGTGTTCATGCATTTAGAAATTAATAATTCGACAAAATAAATTTGAAAATTTTTGATTAAATATAATTTTTCTTTTAATTTATTTATTTAATTTAAAAATAATAATAGTGATTTTACATTTTTTTTGTTTTTTAATTTGTTAATATATTTAATTCAGAATTTATTTGGATGGCTCTTCATTCAAAGTATTCAGGTAATTTTTCATGGGTCTTTCATATACATAAGTTTTTGAATTTTTTTAAAATTGAATTACGTTATAATTATTTTTAATAATTCATTGAGTTTATTAAAATGATAATGAAATAGCCCAATAAATAACCTAATTAATTTAATTTAGAATTTAAATGAAAGTCAAGAGTTCGATAAACAACATAATTAATTTAATTTAAATGAAAGTCCAAGAAAATTATTAAAATGAGAAAAATAACTAATACTAATATTAAGTAAATTTAATAGTTTTTTTTTAAAATTAGCTCAAACATAAAAGAATATGGAGATGACTTACTTTGCTACATACAGACTAAAATAAAAATATAACTCAACCTTATTTTATCACACTCGTTTACAATTGGAAAAAATTTTCATATTCCGCACTTTTATAAGTATATAGAATGAAATAAAATGTTTTTAAAAAAAAGATATAGAATGTAATATGCCATGATTAAATATTTCAATGAATAAAGACGATGGGAAAAAATAAAAAACACAAAGCCATAACCGTAAAATGTGGCTAATTAGTATTAATTATTAATTAATAGACAAAATGTGAAAGTATCACATGTGTCAGTTGATAATGGGAAGAAGTAAACATATAAAGGGTAATTATGTCCGTTCACAATTTGAAAAAATTTCATTATCTTGTTGTTTGTAACTACTGAATGTTCAGGTCTATGTAAATTAAATTATGAAACTGATCCCTGTATTTGTTTTTCTCTAATTTTATAAAACACATTCCGTTTGACAAATTCTTGCAATTTACGTAAGTGCAGGTGATAGTTGACATGGAGAGATTCAAGCAGGAATATCATGAACAAATTCACAAAGTGCAGCTCTACTTGCGGTGAGAATCTTTTTGCTTGAAAAAGTTTATTAAAGTTTTGGACTAAGTCATATTCTCCCCTCATACTTTGACTCAAGTAGCATGTAAAGTTTCTCGGTGGGTTGTCTCAAATTAGTTATGATTACAGATATCACAAGGAGAACTGGGTTAGTACAACTGTCTTATGAGGTCCTTTGGATCCAAATCCTCCTGTCCAGAATTCAATAAATTTTCTAAATTTTGTTAAATGACATGTATAGTTAGTTATACTGTACTTTAGCATTTCATTTTGAACTGCATAAATTGATGCTGTGACTCTACAAAGAAGTGGCATCCTTCTGTTGTTGTTTGATATCTGTACAAGGTACCGGAATTGTATAAATATTTTTTTTTGGTATGGCTGGCTGGTGGTTAGTGGAGATGTTTTGTATTACCAAATATCTTCACCGTGTGATTTGGTCATGTTCTGATAAGCCATCTGTCTGGGATAGTTGTCTGATTTGATTGGGAAAGCATAAAAGTATCGGGCCACCATCCTAATATTAGAATATTGGTCACTGATCCAAAGCATAACAATTTCTTTCTGATAGGCTCTCAAAGGAACTTCATCAACGTCTGTTAGTGACGCAAAACAGGGTCGTGGAACATGGTTTGGAGCAGAGACAAAGGATGATACAAGAAATATCGGAGGCTGCTGCTTCAGCACGGTCAGTGATTCACAAGAAAGTTAGGCAATCTCGATCAAATCCGACTCTATCTCCCCTGCAGAGAGAAGCAAACAAGGATATCCAAACTTCTACCGTCAATAATCATCATTCTACCTTGGAAGAAAATGTAATTTCTTCAGTAACAAAGACTCCAACAGAAGAAAACGCTACTTCTACGACAACTGAGATTCCATATTCCAAAGAGAATAACAGGCGTTTACTTACAGGTATTCAAATTCTAAAATGACTCGTCTTTTCAAATGCAAAATTTAATGCTGATCATGCTTTTACCTATTTTTATTCGGTTTCAAATCTCCCAATTGTTTTTAGTGCCATTGTTCCATTTTGTATATTGTAGAAAAGAAGTTTAAGCTGCCAAAGATTGGCGATACGGTGAATGTTCTGTCTCTCAACAAGAAAGCAACGGTCATGCAATTGGATTCATCTAAAGGAGAAATCATAGTTCAAGCAGGGAATTTGAAGTTGAAGTTGAAATTATCTGATATTACGAACTAGCTAGTCATCTAAGCATTTCCTTCCCTCGGACACCTTCAATGAAATATGCTTATTTTACGTTGTTCCATCTTCATATACTGGTTTACCAGTCATGCTTTCTTCCTTGCAACTGTATCTTATAGTAAACCTTAATCTCCGTGTCAACTTATTTATCTATTTTGCCTGGCAGCCAGACTCAATTCGTTTGCATTTGTTGTAGCTTAATCTGAATTCGGCTGAGTCGGTAATGAATCTTTTTAACACACCACGGAAACCAATTCTTAAAATCTTCTTGTCCATTTCAGCAGCAGCATTATGTTCGTACAAGCTTTGTAACACATTTGATGTCGTCAGTTTCTCTTAAAGTTTGCTATTTCTAAATTTTTACACTTGTTGATTGTTGTTAATAGTCATATTTATTCTTTCGTGAGCTTGTTTGTATAGATCCTTTTACTGGCCAGCGTATACATAACTCAAGCTACAGGCTAAACTTGAGCAAATCCTCAATCCAAGAGCTGTGCCATTGTATGTATGTTGTAATCCACATCCACCTTAATATTATTGTGAGGCCCGGGGCCGAAGAGGGCGGGGGGTGATCGCCGGTGCCATCAGTTGCACGGACAATGAGCGGCTCCTGGCAGGCTTCTAGGTGGAGGGAACATGAATGAACCGATCCCACACAGGAATGAGAGGGATTCCGAGACTGTTCAATGTAATGGATTGTACAGTTGAAGAGGGGTTAAAAAATTTGATTTGTACTACTCATACCACGAATGTGCATCTTCTTTTCGGTAGCTCATCACATAAGAACTCCAAAGTTAAGCTTGCTTGACTTGGGGCAATTCTTGGATGGGTGACCTCCTGGGAAGTTTCTTAGGGTGCGTGTGAGTGAGGACATAAGCACGCTGAAAAGACTCGTCTTGATACAGTGAGGACAGTCGTCGAATTTGGGGCGTTACAATTATGATGAAAAATTATAAATATTTTGAAATGATCAATTACTTTGAGATCTTGTGATGTTTACCAGGCCCACTTTTGGGGTTTCATTTCTGCTCTTGATCTATGTCCTAACAACTGACAGATTTAAATTACAATATCCAAGGAAAAAAAGTTGTAATAATGGTATGGCTACGAGGTGTATAGGGTATATTATTGTTATCCTAAATTTGACCATTTTGATTTTGACCATGTCCTGCTATCCTTTTTCTTTCCCCAAAAGGAGTATTAAATATTATCTTTTTTTTTATTAATCCACGAAATATCCCATCATTACGTGTATTGGTTGGGGTAGAGAGTAATTGTTGTTTCCTTGGGGGTGGTATCTATCGTATCACAAAACGAATCCCTGGTACGTGGTCCATTCATTTTGTAATAATTCCCTTGTTCCTTTCTTGGAGGCAGCACTCTCTCTTTTTCCCCTATCACATGTTCTCCATTTCTTTCTTTCATACCTCAGGCCCTCTTCTTTAAGTTCCATCAAATTTTAATTTCTTCTAGCTACATTTATTGGATATGAACTTTGTATGCTGTTGGAATGTTTCAAGTTAATAATTAGAAATTGAAAGAAAAAAAAAGACAAAAAAAACTTGAATTAACAAAAATGTTCATACTTACGCTTTAAAAGCTGTGAGAAAATTTCCCAAACAACACGGGAGACGCTGAGAGGTCCAAACAGAGCTCTGATGCGCTTATTCGTGCCCTAAAAATATCCAAGACAGTAGGTTAAATGCCTTCCTTGTTCCAAGGAAATTTCCAAGGCAGCAGAGGAGGTTGCTCCTTTGCTGTCTTAGAAATTCCAGGGCAGAAAGGCGTAAAATGGTGCTTAGGCGTCCAGGGACGCTGATTGACGAAATTTTGAGAGTTTTCATGATATCTTGCCTCCAAATAGTGGCTCTTATATTTTTTTATCAGACTTTTGGATGAATGGATATCTCTTAAATGAAATAACGGTCCCTAATGATGGAGATCTATAAATACATTATCAAAGACAACTAGAATGGCTTCGTAATTTTCTGTAATATATCCCTTGTTGGACAAGTTCGTTGCCTTCAATAATGATGCATTACGACAGTCAATTAGCAATTGCAAGGGCACAAAACGGCATGTACATGGTAAGTCTAGGCATATCGTCGAAGACATAATACAGTACGACAATTTATCTCAAATGGAGGAATCTCTATTGATTATGTTAAATCAAAGGATAACTTGTCGGATCCGCTTACGAAAGCATTGAATAGAAATCAAGTATACAATTTATTTAGAAGAACGAGTTTAAAACCTATAAATAAAGTTTTCATAGTGAAAATTCAACCTTGTTGATTGGAGATCTCAAGATCTTGGTTCAATGGGACAACTAAATTATGAAAACAGTTAACACTAGGGAACTTTTCTCTTCTCAATCATAGGATGATGAGTGTTGTTGTCTACCAATGTAGTGCAGTTAACTATTGGACTTTTAATTATTCCTGAGCTTGTAAAAAGAATAGCATGGTAGAATATTCTTAAAAAGGGACCACTTATGTAAATGTGAGGACGAGTCGCCTCAACAAAACACTTATGAATCTAAGAAGTGTTTTCATGGTCAAAATGGACACAACCGATAAAAAAACCGAATGGAAATAGTATGGAAATCATCGGGTATGTGTTGTTATCTGGTTTTACATAAGCCGTCAATAAATTCAAGACATCAAGTTTACTTCATGGTCTAGTAAATCTGATAGTATTCTACTAAATGAAGTTTAAAGCCAAAAACCATCTATCGTGATTCGATAATTTTTTTTAGTATACTCTCTTTTGACATCAAGTGCATTCATGAGAGATTTTTGGAATATTTGAGCTTATAATTAATAGAAATTAAGTAAAAGAAAAGACAAAAATAAACTCGACCAAACAAAAACGTTCAAATATGTGCTTTAAAAACTGCAATGAAGTTTCCCAAGCAGCAAGAGATGCGTTGAGGAGCCTAAGTGCCCAAAGACGCTGATTAATGGAAATTTGCGATTTTTCATGATATCTTGTATCCAAATTCTGTCTTTTGACGTTTTTCATCAGAATTTTGGATGAAAGGACACCTCTTATATGAAACAGCATGTCCCTAATGATTGAGATCTATAAATGTATGATCAAATACAACAAGAAAACAATTTTGATCATCAGATTTTTTCTGTACATTTGCATTTTGGATGAAGTAGTACCTATTATATGAACCAACATGTCTCTAATTATTGAAATCTCTTTTTCTTCTTTCTTTCAAAGAAAGTACACTTCATTTTATGTTTATTGTTCTTACAATTTGCAATATTATTATTGTAAGGAGTTGTAATATCTTGAGGAAGAATTGTCATAATCGAAGCACCAAGATCGGGAAAAATTCTTCTTAAGGAGATAGCGTTCAGCACTTGCCTCAACTCAAATTCCTGCGTATTTTTCATTGTATTCTCGAGTTTCAATGTATACCACAACCAACATATACAAAATTATTAATGATCTCGATAAAAATTAAAAAAAAAACTATGGTCTATACGCATTCTCTACATACATATCATGCCACTATCATATCTCGATATTAACAAGTGATATCTGAGAAAATGTTCTTGATAGATTCTAATCTCGTAAAGTTTGAAAACGATTATATTTGACAACACTTATTGATACGTATTGCCTATATTTTCCAAAGATGAATATAATGATGAAAAATTCAAGTAGAATGATATTTGCAGGGTTAGATGGTATGGTGTGATTCTTAATCGTGTATTTATTGAGTTGAATCCAACATCTCAAGTAGGCAAGTCAAATAAATATATTGAAGTAGACACAATTAACAAGAAGGATTACGCAGAAAGACTACATACAAAGTGGACTTCTCGGGATTAGGAGAAAACAATCTAAAATAATATTGTCAAAGAATTATCTTTTCAAAATATCTCGTAAAATCATAATGTATGGTAAAATTAAAAAATACAAATCTTAAAAGAAACTTGGAACCGTATTAATCAAATTTGTGAGAATTGAAGTTTGAAATCGTATTCTTTGTGGGTAAAAACTTGTGTGAGACGGTCTCACGGGTTGTATTTTATGAAAAAGATCTCTTATTCGGGTCATCCATGAAAAAATATTACTTTTTATGTAAGAGTATTACTTTTTATTGTAAATATCATTAGGGTTGACCCGTCTCAGAAATAAAAATTCATGAGATCGTCTCACAAAAGAACTACTCTTTTTTTATCTAAAAAAAACTTTTTGAGGAAACAAATCACAGAATTTTAAATAAAAATTCTTTATTTGAAAATAGATCAAATGAAGAAAGTGAGAAGCATTGATGGGAATGGATTTAAAGGATACTTCTTGTCTTATTTTGCATGTGATTGACTATTCATTCTCCTTTTTTTAATAGCTGTCTCCTCCACTATTTATATTTCTTTTTTTGTCCCCAAATCATTTAATGCCTCTCTCTGTCCATCTCCCACCACCAATCATCCTCTCGTCAATTGCCTAATATCATTTTTTAAAAATAAAAAAAACCCAAAAAATAATAAAATATTTTAAGATTTTATCAACAAAAGAAAGCCCGACATAACTCTTATTTTTTTAAAAAAAAAATTTACATATTTTTCAAAATTATAAATCTAATATGAATAGTTCTCTTATGAGACTCAGACGTGTCAATAATACCATATTTATAATAAAAAAAATATTATTTTTTATAGTTTATCCGATAAAATATTTATATCACAAAATTGATCAATGAAATTGTATCATAACAATTTTGTGATCAAATATATTCGCCAAAATACAAAATAAATCCAAACATTGTCCCAAGGAGTCGACATATTTTTGTATATGATATGATTGATGTTTGTAATATTCATTAAATCTATATAATTTTATTAATTTATAAATTTTGTAAAAAATATATAATTTTTTTATCTAAGACCCCAATTACTAAAATCGTAACTTGAGGTCGAATTTGATCGGATCTATTACGGAAAAAGATTTCTATGACTTCTTGTATACTTTACTCATAAGATTTGAGACACTCAAACTATATATATCTATATATGTGCGTATATGTATTTCAGCCGTGGGAGAGTGAAATTGAAGCAAATGTTGTATAAGAAATATGTTTTTATTCCATTTCCTTTTGTATTCATTCAAGCCTACCTTTCATGTGTCGTCAACATCACATTCAATTATAATTTTTTTTATTTATTCCATTATTAATGATTTGATTGTTTGATATAATCAATTAATTCAAAATCTCCATATTCAAAATTTACTATTCATCATGAAATTATCAATTATGTGTGGCTGGATTTTAAAATAAAATACTGTCACATAAATATAAAAATATATATATATATATATAAATAATTTATGAATCCAAATATTTATTTAATGTAGAAATATTGAATGACACGGCTCATCCCTACTTTGGCAGCTTGTTCGTTTTTTTAATATTCTTCATTTATCTAACTATGTGAATATTATTAGATTGGGGTGATAGAGATTTGTATAGATGAATAATATATCAGATTGATCACTAATATTACTACCTAATGGAGTAAGCCTCAAGATCAAAGTGTTTTTTCTTGAGTATATAGATTACTTGAAATAATTGGAAAATGAGGTCGATGAAACTTCTATTATTTGGGATTTGGATCTTCTGTTGTAGTTGAAAATACAACATCTGATACTGTTGATTTTTTACATGAGATGATCAATATCAGTTGATTATCTAATGGATTCAGACAAAACGAGACGATGGAGTGGATGAGAAAAGTGAGTGAGCGTCTAAGTCTGATCTCTTCAACGGGTGAGAATGTTGGAAGCATGGAGGCAAACCCAATGGCGGCAAAAAAACAAATACTGAACTCCACACCCCTCTAATTAAATCTTTTTCACGCCCATAAAAACAGTTGATTATTATTATATAATATAATAAAGCACAAAGGAAAATAGAAAAAATCTCTCTCTCTCTTGTCTCTGGTGAAATCGAATTTTTTGTATTAAGAGTTTTTCATGTGGGATTTCATTTTAATTATTTTGGGGGTTCCTGTTCATGAGCGCTAGTGCCTTCATATCTCAGTAACAAGAACTTTTGTGGAGGTGGGGTTTTTCTTGTTTTGGGTTTTAGTGGTTATATCGAAACAAGGCGGAATTTCTTTGTAAGGAAAGAGTTCTATGGAAAAAGGAGCTAATAATAGTAGTGGGTTTTGCGGTTCAGACAAGAAATCATCATTCGCCACTGATGTTTGTTTGATGAAGCTACAGGGTACCGAACCATCATTCCCATCCAAGATTTGCTTTCATGAAAAAAGTAATCTCCAACAATTTAGTGACATTGTTGGTGATGATGGTGGCGGTGGAGGCCGTAGTACCTGTGGTGGAGGTTTGGGGCCCAGTGGCGGCGGAGATAACGAGGTTGTGGCAAATATATACCTTGACAATGTCTCAACTTCTGGTGACTGTGCTGAAAAAATAACCAGTACGAGTTTGCAGCCTTTTGAAATTTTTCCTTATTGTTCTACCACCCGCAACATAAGCACAGGTTAATTAAATATTGTTACTTTTCTTCCTTTTATAACCTCTTTCATTATTTCAACGGCGTTGGAAAGAGAAAGGTCACTGCAGATTTTTTCTTATGTTCTTTTGTTTTTCTCTTGTGTTGATGTAGGAGGGATGGCGGCGAGTGTGCGATTTCCTTTTACGTTTTCTCAGTGGAAAGAGCTTGAAAGACAAGCTATGATTTATAAGTACATGATAGCATCTGTGCCTGTGCCTGCTGATCTTCTCTTCCCGCTTTCAAGAAATTTTCCGGACTCTTGTGTTACATGTAAAGATAAAAATGGCATCTTGTATCTTCTCTGTTCAAAATTTCGCCCTTTCTCTTTGTGCTTTATTTTTATATCATATTTAATATGGGTCTTTTTTGTTTTATTGAACTGGGATCTGATGGCAGTGGCTGGTGGCGATGGTATGTACGGTGCCAGTTATTCTAAAAAAGGAGATCCAGAACCTGGGAGGTGTAAGAGAACGGATGGCAAGAAATGGAGGTGTTCAAGGGATGTGGCGCCCCAGCAGAAGTACTGTGAACGCCACCTTCACAGAGGCCGTCCCCGTTCAAGAAAGCCTGTGGAAGTTAAAAACAATGCTGAAACTCAAAAGAAAGCACGTCTTGAGCAAAGCCCGCTTCCCACCACAGTTCAAGCCAGTAGCGATGCTTCTCAGCAGTTTGCTACTGCATATCAGCCCCATTTTTTGTACAATACTACAAGTGATCTCAGTGTCTCTACACCTTCCTCTAAAGGAAATAATAGGTATTACTTTGTTGGATCCTATGAGGGGTGACATGGTGCACTGTGATTTTTCAATTTGATTTCTTTGTGATCTTGATTCATTGTGTTGAAGGAATATGAGCTTGATGATAGAAAGTGGCATGTCTACATTGGAAGGAAATCAGCTGCAATTACAACATTTGATGGAAGCACACGTTGGAGTAACAAATGAAAGCTCCCCCATTTATAATTTTCATCAAGATTATCCAGAGCAGCAGCTATTGAACTTGCTCCCTTATTCAAATTTATCTGCCACAGAAATCGAGGCCCCATCCAGATTCATTGATGCTTGGTCCACTGCTAATCTAAACCGCGAAATTGTAATGGATCGAGAAAGGAGAAATGTTGTCGCGGGTGTGAAGGATTTTGATGGACGACACCAAACCAAGGATGATTCGGGAAATTCAAGTCCTGCTTCTTGGGAGCCATTTGCCCGTGGAGGGCCGCTTGCCGAGGCCTTGCAACTTGGTTCGCTTGCAATAGATCCGGCCTCCCCTTACCGTTCGATCAGCACCCCAGCTACTACTACCATTTCTTCGCCATCCGGAGTTAATCACAGGACATTGTTTTCTAACTCGGATAGCAGTGTCTGCAATAGCCCAACACTTGCAGCTCCCCCTTCAGAAGTTGCATTCCATTGGCTCAATTAGTGCAATGAGTAGCTAAGAAATCCCCCTTTTTCTCCTTTTTTGTCTCAGTTCTTGAAATATGATATCTGGATTTTGGCTCTTTATTGCTTGAGATATAGGAATAGCTTTGTGTCCTTTGATTGAATAACTTCGAAATTCAAATACTTCAGTTCAAATTGCGTTTTGGTTGTGAATTTGGCAAAAGCGGGTAAGAATTTGATTGTATTTGAACGAGGACATTGTGTCCCTACTAACACTGGCAATCTTGTTGAGTTTGAAAGTTGGAAACTAAAGTAAAACGACACACACATAAATGTGATATTTTGGGAGACAGTCCTGTTTAGCTTTCCCCTTATTAACGACGGAACAAGTTAATGCTTGTGTTGGTAAAAGAAGAGAAGGGAGCAATACTTTCTAAATTTTGGAACGCAAATTAATTGATGTGTGCATAATAAATTGAATCTTGTCGTGAATTTTTGACTCTTGGGATTTTTGCTGCATTTATTGAGTTATACAAAATCACTATATTATAGCTATAATATTTTATTCTGAACGAAGAATTCAACCGTTGAGATGGCCGAGTTGGTCTAAGGCGCCAGATTAAGGTTCTGGTCCGAAAGGGCGTGGGTTCAAATCCCACTCTCAACAAGAATTATTTATTTTCCTTTTTTCTCTCTTTTAATTAAAATTAATAATAACCATCAACATTTTTATTTTAATTTATTTTTTACAGTCGCAAATAAGCCATATTCGTGGTAATGCATTTTAATTTTTGAGAAACAAATCTTATTTCACCACATTGATTGATTAACATAGATGGGAAAAAGGGCTTCTAGGATTTTTATACAGTAAGAATAGGATGCCAAATTATATATAATTCAAGTAAATTCTTACTAAAATAGGTTATTTTAATAATTTATATTGGAGTATTTTCATCTATCCATTAAAATGACAATTATTACTATAGGCATAGTTTGGTACAGGAGATAAAAGGAGATAGATAAATAATCTTTCTTATCCCACGTTTGGTGCTATTTTAAAAATCTCATGATAATATCATGGACCCTTGATAAATAATTTTTTAGAAAGATAAAATATCCCTTCTATTAAGGGTGATAATTTTAATTTAATGATAAAAAACATCACAAATGATTTAATTGCCCTCAATATATAAAAATCCTATATATGATCAAGTTCTAAATTAGTATCACTATATAATAATTATATAAATGATTTTTATAAATATCTGCTAATAAGTAGAAATTAAAATCAAATAAATATTTTTATTTATTTTTATATATTATATAATATGATAATTTTATAAATGAACTCCAAATAATTATATAAATGATTTTTATAAATCTCAATAAAATTATTAGTATCACTCGATTAACCTTAAAAATTGATATTTGACTTGACTCATAAAATCAATAGCTCAATTATCATATTATATAATATATAAAATTAGGTAAAAATAAATAAATCATGCAAACACTGTCGACGTATGAACAGATAAAAAAATATGAACTCAAGCAATAACTTTGAAATTATAAATTTTATTATGATAAAGTTAATTTTGTCATTACAATCTAATATATAAATTTAATCACTCTTATTAAAATCATGCCAAACATTAAATATAATATCATACATCTTATTTATCCTTAATTTATCATTATATTATATATCACATGTTTATACTATCATGTGTACCAAATTATGCCTATAAAAATGATGTATTATTTAGCTGAATTCAAGTGAAAGTCGTGATAAAATATACACGTGGCTAAATTTTCTTTCATTTACTAAAAGTAATCAGCTATCCTTCTCTACGACTTGTATTATTATTATTATTATAATAAAAAACGTGAGGACGCAAAACACGTTTAAATTCAACATTCGTTAGCCATCACGAGACCAGGAAAAAATCAAAAAAAAATGAATGAAGAAAATATTTCCTACTAATTTGTCAAATAACAAGATTTCTTGGTATACGACAAGCAGAAACCCAAGAGGTACAGATAAGATGTTCGACAAATGAGAAGAAACAGAGATAGGATTCCATGCGTGAAAAGATGATGATTAATTCGCAAAATTAGTTTGACTTCAGGTCAGAAGCAGGAAACAATAGAGGTTACATTGAGGCACAATCTACTGAAATAAATGGTCGTCGTTCTCTACAAAGCTTAACAGACAACCATAAGTATCCGATGCAGGTGAAGACACCACCATAGAGGGAAAACTAATAACATATAAATGCCATAAAATACTTTTAGAAAGTTTTGGAGTCTATGCAAAGGGTTTATATATATATATATATATATAGAGAGAGAGAGAGAGAGGTGTTTATCAGAAACTCAGCGAATAGATTAGTGCATGGACTGGCGTGGCGCACGAGGTCGTACGGGGGTCTTCGATGGGCTTACCCTGAAAAGGGGTATTAAGATAAGGCCGATTTGTCAGTAAGAAAAAACGATAGTAGGAAGTAGGAACAAATGAAATGGTGTAAAGGGAATGACTCAAACCTTATGGGCAGAGATCCTAAGACTGCACCACTGCAGTTAAGAGCAGCGATTGCACTTTCAGCCTGCCAAACGACAAATGCTTAGGTTGAATATCATCTCAAGTTGCAACAAGAAGAAGAAGACTGAAAATCTGTCCCGCACCCGCACCATCCCCCTCCTATAAAGCCGCCAAAAATGAAAGGGACATGCATAGTGATGCAAAATTTTCATTCATGTAGTCTTCAATGTAACAATGACATACTAGCAATCTCTAATCGCACGAGAAAATCAAGGATTCCACCATAAATCATGATTCGATATTGAAATAAATAATAAATAAATAAACAAAAGTGCCCAAACAGACACTGTTGCCCAGGAACATGCCAGAACACTTGGAGGTTTCCTGCTAAGATAACAATCAAAACCAAACTGAAAAATATCGATAAAAGGGGCTAATAAATGGCATCAAACACAGTATTACCAACAAGAAAGCACTTTCTTTGAACTCATCACCAAATTATATGCAAAATGCAAAAAATGATACTAATACGGGAAAACGAAATTATGGAATTAAAACAATGAAGTTTAAAGATAATCGAGTTGAAAGTTAAGATCATCAATATCAGGTAAACTTACTAGCCGCCCACCAGAAGATTAAAAAGTTAAGAAAACAAGGATTTATTGACAAACATCTGAAGTGCCTAACGAATGAGTTGGGATTAAATCATCAAATACTTCTCAGGTTTTTCTTAAATAAAAATGAAAAATAATAAACCCTTCAGTTCTTTACCCCTGAACAATCCACAAAACCTATACTCTTAAGACCTCATGCACAAACTCCAAGAAGTTGAAATAATTGTAAATGACATTCATTCATATGCAAAGAGGCTATTTATGTTAGTAAATACACTTTCCATAAAATTAAAATGGCGCGCATTGGATGGAATCTATGTCCTGACAAAAGGGAAAAAAAACTGAATGCCTTTCCCCTTGAATCGGTAAACGTTCTGTTAATGTAGAAAATCTTCCATTGAGTGTGGCTAAATTATCATCCCAATATTTCACAAGCGATCATTCTCTAGTGTAGATCTCTCCATGAGGAAAATATCAGCACCCAAGACTCATCAAAATTCATATGTTAAAACTAACCAACAAGATTTTGAAACAAGTGTTTCTTACCATAATAAACTCCACGAAAGCTATGCGAGTAGAGTGATGAAAGTCACCAAGCAACCTCAATCGATGAACCTGGATCAAAGAATGCAATCCATGGGATGGTAAATTATTGAGAAAAGAGTTCATTTCAATTTATCGAATGGGTAGGGACATACCTCACCACAAATGGACTCGAAGAAGAGTTTGACATCAGCTTGAGTAACCTGCATTAAACAAGCAAATAGGTCAATGTTCTATAAATACTTATCATCATCATGTAAAATGTACAGTAAACTCCATAAGTACCTTTTTATCGATGTTTGTACAGTAAATAGTTCTAGCACACATCTCCCTTTCATCCTCAGACTAGTGGCACAATACCAGAAAGGAGTTAGTGTTTACTCCCTCCAATAAACACGTGTTACATGTAACATAAAAAGGAAGTCAATTCTCACCCTAGGTAATAATGTTGGATTAACCGGTGCAATTGCAGTTTTGGAAGGTAGCACTCTCACAGGATAATATCCAAGCATAGTTCCCGCCAAACTCAATGCATTTCTAGCCCCTTCTGCAAGTTGTTCCAGAGAATGTCACATGATACAACTCTGTTAATTAGTATAGTTACTGTAATATGTCACCAAACAACTGGTCAACTTACCTTCATCGGTGAATTCGACAAACGCAAAACGGAGAACTGAATTAGGGTCACCACAGACACGGCAGTCCACCACCTTCATCGAGAATCGCACGGTAAAAACACTTGAAACATATACTATTTAGCAAACGCAGATTCAAACCACAGAGTTTAAGGAATAGTTATTAACAGGCACTTACCTGACCACAATTAATGAAAAGAGCTGCAAGTTGCTCTTCAGTAACCTGCATTTCAAACAAGACATGCTATTCTTATAAACTGTTAGAGGAAATAGAATAACACAGACCTCAAAATTTAAATTATCTTTACCTGATGATCAATGTCAGATACATACACAGTCCTCCTGATCACGTCATCGCTTTGAGCCATGCTTGTTCGGGTATTCATCCTCCGTTTCCCTTGAGGATAGCCATTTCTCTTCTGTACATAGTAAAAATCATGAGCAAAATTAAAAAAAACCTTCCTTGAGCCCTATAACAAAACGCGATTAGAATGGTGAAAGGTTATTACTGATTACTATGTTCATTCAAACCATTGAGTTAATGTAATTTAAAAATTAATCTTCATCAACCAAATAATGAAACATACAATACAATTATATAACCTGATTATTACAATGAAACATTAAAATACGGGGAAAAAAAAAAAAAAAAAAAAAAAAAAAAAAAAAA
>NC_133308.1:21756216-21857365 GCF_012295235.1 Primulina huaijiensis | reverse complement strand
CCACTATTTATATGTGTCACATAGTTATCGAATTATTATGCAACCATCGACGAACCAGTGGTTGCAGATTCGAACGGGATATATGAGATGAAGGGACCGTACTGTACGTTAATTATAATCGGCTGGTTCTTGCAGGCACTATCAGTGATACCTAGGGAATCATGGGGCGATGCTACTAGACGCTCTTACCATGATTTGATGGGTTTAATCAGAAATATTATTTCTGACATTCTCATGATCAATTATTGATACATAAAATGGGGCAAATAAGGGTAAGCTCGAATAAAAGATTATGTCCTGAATCACAAGGAGTTGTGAACTCATGGTTAGCTGTATCCCTGAACCATTGAGGGTCACACACGCATTGTATCGTTTGTTCCCGTTGAGAGAATAAATTCAAGAAGTTGAATTTATATTATGATATAGTAAATTCAAGGAGTTGAATTTATGATAATTTCATTTTGAGAAAAATAAATTCAAGGAGTTGAATTTATAAAATTTGAGAATTTAATTTATTAAACTCAAAAGTTGAGTTTATTAAATATTAAATTTTGGATGTGTAAATTCAAGGAGTTGAATTTATAATTTAAATATGAAATTCAAATGTTGAATTTATAAAGGATTTAATTTATTAAGCTCAAAAGTTGAGTTTATTAAATATAGTGAGAAGTGTGTTTAATGGGCTTGTAGGAGTACAAGTCCAACATACTAAATAATTAAAGTTCTTAATGGACTTTGATTAATTAATTAAACTAGTTGGACTAGCCCAATTAATTAATCAAGTCCATTAATGTTAATTATGAATATTAGGTCATGTCTTAATTATAAAAAGGTGTAATCAAACAATAACCCTAGCCTCCATCCCATTGTGATTTTTCGAAAATCACCCTTCCTGTTTCTCCAAAAATTTGGCCACCCTAAAGTGAGTTTAAGGTTTGAGTCGCCTCTCGTTTTAATTAATCTCTACGCAAAACTTCTTTCAAATATTCTAGTGCTATTTGGAAGAGTAACAATTATTCCCGTCGTGGACTTGATAGAATGATTGAATGAATGAATTCTCGAAGAAAGTTAGTAGGGAATTCATCAAGAGCTATATCCGCATATACCGGATTAGTTGGAACCAGTTGATTTAATTCACTAAAAGTATAATTCTAACATCCTATGAATGTTTGATTATAAAAGCATACGAGTGTCCAAATATATCTTGAATGTCAAGATCTAAAAATTTTAAAACTTCCGCTACGTTTGAGCATGAGAAAAACGAGATCCAAAAATTATCTTGTGGCCTATAAGACAATCTGAAATTTAATATCATATTAAAATTGATACTATAACTCAATCTCAAAATCTAGATAGTCCAAAATTCATATACACAGTCTTCAAGTAATTAATTTGGCTGGTGAGATATCTAACACATTATATAGTAATTAATTCGGTTGGTGAGAGATCAAACGACTAACATATTATATACGAAACAATATTAAATATCATGTCTTGTCGGTGTGAAGTTCACACCTCCCACTTGGGCTCCGGTCCAATCATTTCAGTCTCATGCATGCAAAAATGAAATTAATTAACATTCTAAAAACGCGTGCGTCTCGTCTACCTTCTTCATGTTGTCCATCCATTCGAAACAAAATCGAAGTGCATTTAATATTCTCTTAGAAAAATTAGAGTGAGATTCACAAAATCAAAGTGCATTTAATGTTCTCTTAGAAAAAATAGAGTGAGATTCAGGAAAAAAAGTATGCTCTCTTAATAATATAATAATACGACTCGAGACTGGCGAAACAAGGAGGTCACCATACACAGACGAAGCTTTCTTTCTAGCTATTGCTGTGTGTAAACTCTCAAGTGTGCATCTCACGTTCTGTAATCAATGAAGGATGTATACATTATTTTTCATTTCTTCGGAGTAGTAAATTTTTATGAAGCGTATATCCCAGTAATTGAATATTATATCAAGCTAATTTATGAGAAGCTAGCTTGTAATTTGTTCATTTTTATTACACTCGAAATAAAAATATTGTGTAATTTTCAATTGCTCTTTACCCCTGCTAAATATCCATTAAAGTTGTGTTTAGATTGATGTATTTCAAATATAGACAATAAACTTTAAATTCATCTGTTTCACATTTATACAGTGTTTTAGATAATTAAGATATATTCCCGTTTTAAATGTCAGATTTCCAAATTACTGGATCTGTATCTAACATTAAGATATATTCCCGTTTTAAATGTCAGATTTCCAAATTTATTTATTTCCATAGAGTCAACTGGATCTGTATTTTACATAACATGCCTATCCCACATGAATTGTCATGTTGCATTTAATGAACGGCACAATAAAAAAAGCAGTATAAACTAATATTTCTCTTGTTTTCTGCTACGTTTACACTCACAAGACTTGCTTGCCAACGTTTCTCTTTCCATTAAGTATCGTTACAGGCGGTCTCTGCATATTAATTGTGTGTGAAGATGGGAAACAAAGAGCAGAGACTGGAACATTACAAAGTTTTAAAATTTGAAACTGAAGGTCAGTAGATTATAGGTATTAATTCAAAAAATGGCTTGGATATGATACTACTTTTTCTATAAGTAGGTTATATGTGATACTTGGACTATGTAGAACTAGTAATTCTGTGTGTTCTTGAACGGAGAATCTAAGAAATTTGGAAGAATAGTATATGAATCCAAGGTTAAGTTTACACTTTTAGTGGTAACTGCCAACTTTAGTTTAAGGTTAAAAAGATCTTACACGAAAACATATGATTTCAGGTGTTGGGCATGGACAGATGGAGGTATCGTCTCAGAGTCATAAGGCCTCGGAAGAGATTGAAAGTGCAGATATTGATCTGATAAACAAGGAAAGAAAATACGACGTTAAAACAGTGCTACAAAAACAAAACACGCATGATCTATACTGTCCTGATTGCAATTCTTGCATCACAGGAAGGGTTATTCTTCGCAAAAGAAAACGCAACAAAATTCAAATTCCAGTTAAGCCTAGCAAACCAGAAAAACAATCAGCTCAGGTATCTGGTTGTCAAGTTCATCTTGACCATATTAATATTTGTGTAGAAGGAGCGCAAGAACGAACGGAGGATGTTAGAAGAAATTCTAAAATAGAAGTTATTAAAAGCATAGTTTATGGTGGATTGGCGGAGTTGATTACCAGCCTAAGTGTCGTGTCATCTGCAGCTGGAGGTGATGCCACCACATGTAAGCATCATATGAACATTCTCATTGCAATAAAGTGCTAGATCTATGGTTTTATATAATCTTCTTCTCTTGAATCACAGTGAATATTCTAGCTCTCGGAATGGCCAATCTGATAGGAGGATTCTTCGTCATTTGTCACAATGTAAGGACACTCACCCCTTTGAAACAAGAATTATCATCTACGTGTAAACATAAACATGAACATAAGTTGATAATACTACAATTGCAGCTTTGGGAACTAAGATGTGAGCAGACAGACCAAGTAAACAGTCAAAGTGACCGATACCAAGAGCTCCTAGGCCAAAGGCAGAACTTCAAACTTCACGCAATAGTTTGCGTTCTATCATATTTCATATTTGGTTTAACGCCTATCGTCGTGTATGGTTTTTCATTCCGGCAAAGTGAAGAAAGAGAACTAAAACTGGTGGTGGTAGGAGCAGTCTCTCTCGTGTGCATTATTGCTCTGTCTATTGGAAAGGCCTATGTGTGTAGACCGCCTAAGGCTTACGTAAAAACAGTCGTAAATTTTGTTATATTGGGGTTCATGGCCTCAGGAATTTCATATGCTGTTGGTGTGCTGGTGAAGAGATTTTTGGAGAGGCTTGGTCTGTTCCAATCAACTTCAGTTCCTGATATGATTTTTAATCGAGACTCAACATGGGCTTCTTATTGAGTGTCGAGTCTTTATTTCTCCATTTCCTTGTAAGAATTCACCTCTTTGTCCAAAGCTCACGCCTGGATCCCATAGCTTTTGTTGGTTTGATTTCAGCACTGAGTGTTTGACTTATGTTTTATGAGTTCTGCATTTTCAAATTCCGAAACTGTTGGATTACGTGTTCAAATGGTTTCCTTGCTAAATTTTTTTTTTTTTGAAACCCAACGACAAACTTGAACAATTTATCAGCTGTCCGATATACAAGTTACATCTATGAAGTAATATCAACGAGATAGCAAGTTACATAATGAAAATGTGACTGTTAATGGGAAACAGTTATCCGTCGAGATCCTTGAAGCACCGTCGGAGGGAACAAATCTGTTTTAAGAAAACTGTACTTCGTACAGCACTCGGTTTGATTTACTGTTTTATTGTTGTTATTTTATACACGATATTCATACTTTCGATAGTATGCTCATTTTCGTATACTGTTTTTGATTGTCGACTACCGAGACGTCAACAAGACCTGCCCAAAGGATGAATTCCCTCTGCCGAACATGGATATACTTACTCATCGACAATGGTTTGAAAATTTTTCATTTATAGATTGATATATTGAGTATAATTAGATAAAGATGGCTCTTGAAGATGTCGCTCTGTCTATATCATTACAAGATTGCTTTCGCTCCGTACTTCTATATTTTTGTTATTAGCAATTTGGCTAACAATCTTAAAGCATATTTTGTTATACTCATTATGGGATTTGTTGACGACATGGCTACTGATTCGAATGAATCGAGTGTGCCAAAAGTTAGTCCCTAATTATAAAGTCATTGTTGTCGATGTGCCAGCCATGCTGATACACCGAAGAAATTCGACGACTCAAATTTCAAAAGGAAGCAACAGAAGATGTTATTATATCTTACCGTCTTGAATCTAGCAAGGTTTCTCACCGAGGATGCTTCTAAACCATCTATGGTTGATGGAGATGTGTACAGAGCTAGTGCTATTGATGCATGTCACCACTCATATTTCTTGTGTAGAAAATGAATGGTTTGGCTGATTCGCTATAAAATGTGTAAAGTGAAAAGAAGACGACTCGGGAATTGTGGGAGTCTTTGGATCGAAGATACAAAACCGAGGATGTCGAGGCCAAGAAATTTATTGTTAGTCGATTCTTGGACTACAAGATGGTTGACTCCAAATTGGTGATCAGTCAAGTTCAAGAAATCCAAGTGATTTTTCACGAGATTCACGCCGAAAGGATGACTTTGAACGAATCTTTCCAAGTGGCTGCTATTGTTGAGAAGCTACCACCGACCTAAAAGGATTTCGAAAGCTATTTGAAATACAAATGAAAGGAGATGAATGTTGAAGAACTCATTGTTCGACTTCGTATTGAGGAAGACAACAAGATTTCTGAAAGACGATTCTTTTCTCCAGTTGCTGCTAAGGCAAATGTTGTCGAGCATGGTCAAAGCTCGAAAAGGATAAATTTTCTCCTTCCAACAAAAAGAAATAGTGAACCACTTGATCTAATTCACGGTGATATATGTGAATTAAAAGGTGTGCAAACACGTGATGGAAATAAATACTTCATTATTTTTGTTGACGATAACGCAAAGTTTTGTTATGTGTATCTTCTTAAAAGTGGATGAAGCAACTGAACAATTTGTCCACTACAAAAGCGAAGTTGAAAACAAAATTAGCAATAAAATTAAGGTACTAAGAAGTGATCGTGTAGGTGAATATGAATCATCATTTACTGAGTTTTGTTCTCAACACGGTATCAAACACGAAAGAACTGTACCTTATTCTCCTCAGCAAAATGGCATTGCAGAGAGAAAGAATCGCACCTTGAAAGAAATGATGAATACATTGTTATTAAGTTCTGGTTTACCACAGAACATGTGGGGGGAAGCTGTTCTAACCGCAAATTACCTTTTAAATAAGGTGCCCCGAAAGAAGCATGATAAAAGTCCATACGAGTTATGGAAAGATAGAAGACCTTCCTACCAATACTTGCGAGTGTGGGGTGTCCTGTGAAGGTTGCAGTACCCACTCCGAAGAAAGTAAAGATAGGACCAAAAAATGTTGATTGCATTTTCATTGGATATGCTCAAAACAGCAGCGCTTATCGTTTTCTTGTACACGAATCTCAAATACCTGATATTCACAAGAATACGATAATGGAATCAAGAAATGCTTCGTTCTTTGAACACATGTTTCCATGCAAATCTAAAGAAGAACCAAGTTCATCCAAAAGATTATATGAGACAATCGAAAGAGAACAAAAACTTGATCAAGATATTGAACCTAGACGTAGCAAGAGAGCTAGGACCGAGAAATCATTTGGTCTGGATTTCATCACTTTCATGATGGAAAGTGAACCTCAAAGCTTCAAGGAAGCAATGAGTTCATCTGAGGAACCTGAATGGAAAGTCATCTGAGGAACCTCAATGGAAAGAGGCTATCAATTCCGAAATGGAATCCATTTTACAAAACCATACATGAGAATTAGAGAATCTTCCTCCGGGAAGCAAACCATTAGGCTGTAAATAGGTTTTCAAAAGGAAAATGAAATCAGATGGAACCATAGATAAGTATAAAGTCAGATTGGTAATCAAAGGTTATCATCAACGTGGAGGGCTTGATTGCATTGACACATATTCTCTTGTATCGAGAATAACCTCTATTCGTGTGATACTCGCAATTTCCGCCTTGCGAAATCTTGAAGTACACCAAATGGACGTAAAGACAGCTTTTCTAAATGGAAAGTTAGAAGAAGAAATTTACATGGAACAACCTGAAGGATTTTCTGCGACTGGGCAAGAAAATAAGGTTTGTAAACTGGTGAAGTCTCTATATGGCTTAAAACAAGCACCAAAGTAATGACACGAAAAATTTGATAAAGCCATGATGGAAAGTGGATTTAAATTCAGTAAATGTGACAAATGTGTATACATAAAAAACACTGAAAATGGATATGTCATTTTATGTCTTTACGTAAATGACATACTTATTATTGGTAGTAATGATAAAATGATCAAATCCGCAAAGAAGTTATTGAACTCAAGATTTGGGCTTAGCCGATGTAATCATCGGAATTAAAGTTCATAGAACATCAGAAAGGCTAGTTCTAAGTCAGTCACATTATGTTGACAAAATATTTGAGAAATTCAATAATGATGACTCTGCATTGGCTAGAACCCCGATAGATACAAGTCAACATCTATTAAAGAATCGAGGTGAGAGTATGTGTCAATTAGAATACTCTCGAGTCATTGGAAGTCTGATGTACTTAATGAGTTGTACAAGACAGACATAGCTTATGCAGTAAGCAAATTGAGTAGATTCAAGAGTAATCCAGGAGTTGAACACTGGAAAGCAATTATCAGATTGCTAAGATACTTAAGGTTCACTCGTGATCATGGGCTGCACTATACCAGATATCCTGCTGTTATTGAAGGATACAGTGATACAAATTGGATATCTGATATGAAAGACTCAAAATCTACAAGTGGATTTGTATTCACTTTAGGAGGTGCATCAATTACGTGGAAATCTTCTAAACAAACTGTAACAGCCAGATCCACGATAGAATATGAGTTTATAGCTCTTGACAAGTATGCTGAAGAGGCTGAATGGCTGCGTCACTTCTTAGAAAATGTTCCAGGATGGGAAAAACCAGTGCCGACTATAAGCATATATTGTGATAGCCAATCTGCGATTGGAAGGACACAAAATAAAATGTATAATGGTAAATCTAAGCATATACGTCGTAGACACAATACTATTAGACAACTACTCTCAACTGGAGTTATCTCTATTGACTATGTAAAATCAAAAGATAATATAAAAGATCCGCTAACCAAGAGATTAAACAGAGATTTAGTTGCCAAATCGTCAAGAGGAATGGAGCTCAAGCCTATAGAATAAATTGGTGCGAAGGAAAACACAACCTACGCTGACTGGAGATCCCAAGAACTAGGTTCAATGAGACAATCTAATCGCACTGATTTTGATATATCACTGTGGGGGTTATCCCTAGTCCATTCCTATTATGAAACAGTGAATGTTGAGGATAAGTTTACGGCTTTTAATGATTCTGAAGAGAAGAATATAGAATCACCTATGTGGGAGAGAAGTGGGGCCGCTTAGAAGAAATTGTTAGGCTCAATTCTAGACCCTCTCGCAGAACCAGGCGTGTGTTCATGGCTAAAACGAACACGATCATGACAACTGAATAGTATCAGGGAGAGTCTTGTGTGAAGTATATCTTAATTTACATAAACGGCAGAACAGTTCAAGGACATCATGTCTACTGGTCAGCTAGTAAAGCAAATATATTTCATAAGGGAAGGTTCAAAGGGTAACACCTACCTATCCTATGCAGGATTTAAATGTAGAACTTTGTCACCAAGATTTGTATCAATTTTCATTCATGTGGGGGGTTTGTTGGAAATTTCAAGTAAATTTAAAGATTGAATAAAAATTATGTCTCATGAATGTGGGAGTGTCTTTTGGCTCTTCACATTCTTGAGTTAATTGTGGCTCATTATTGTGAAAATGTCTTTTGAATTCTACATTCTTGAGTTAATTGAAGACTTTTGGTTCTTCATATTTTTGAGTTAATTGGAAGATTAATTGAGTTAATTAATCTTGCAAGACTCTTGGTATGCATTTAATTTGGGGCTTATAAATAGTGTGTTCATTTCCTCATTCCATATGCATAAAAATGGTTTTTACAAACACTCAAGATCTCTTTCAAGCATTCTCTTGTATTTCATATTGTTAGCTTTCCATTTGGCCTCCGTTAAATTTCGGTGATAAAGTGAAGGTATGTTTTCGGTTCGCTGGTGTAGTTACTTCGTGCTAAATTGCTGCAAGGTTTTTCCGTTGTATCCTGGGAAACAGTTGTCCGTCGAGATCCTCGAAGCACCGTCTGAGGGAACAAATCTGTTTTAAGGAAACTGTACTTCGTAAGGACTCGATTTGATTTACTGTTTTATTGTTGTTATTTTATACACGATATTCATATTTTCAATAATATGCTTATTTTCGTATACTGTTTTTGATTGTCGACTACCGAGACGTCAACAAGGCATGCCCAGAGGATGAATTCCCTCTGTCGAACATGGATATACTTACTCATCGACAATGGTTCGAAAACTTTTCATTTATAGATTGATATATTGAGTATAATTAGATAAAGATGGCTCCAGAAGATGCCGCTATGTCTGTATCTTTACGAGATTGCTTTCGTTCCCTACTTATATAATTTTGTTATTAGCAATTTGGTCAACAGCCTCTTACGCAGCATTGGTCGTTTTCGTGTCTGAAAAACCATCTTGCTCCATTTCTGCTCAGCTTATTGGTTCCCTCTTTACATACTCGACCTTCGAAGGCCCAAAGAACTTGAGCATACATGCATGTATATCATTTCATCAATACAAATACACTAAAATGTTGTTGAAAACAATTCAGATCCGAATTCCCAAATATAAATATAACCTGCATCCATCTTTACATTCTTTCTTCACGCCATCCCTTGGTATTTAACTCACAACTAAGGTAAAGCCAATCATATCCCACCACATCGTAGTTCAAGAAAGAGGAAACAACATTAATCCTTGCTGCCTATCCGTTTGAGCAGCCAAGCCTAGAAGCCAACACTTTTTGTTCAACTTGACTCAACAGGCTCCCTGAATTTAGCCTTCTCGCTGAGTTCCTCAAATGATTTCACGATATTCTGAAGTCTAGCAACAAACTCATTGAGTCAAGTGGATAAATATTAGTAAACTTATTAATTATTATTATATACTTTTACTCTTGATTTATGATAAATATATATTTTGGTAGTGATATGTTTTTCAAACCTATCGATATGACATGTATAATAACAACTCTCTTAGCTTATATTAACTTCAAATAATAGTTTCAATCATTTTGTTTTAAATTTTTATATAACATAACATTTAGACATTTAATCGTTAACTGCGAAGTATAGGATACAGTAATATCTATTATATTTATACGGTGTCTTGTACATCACACGAACTTTATGTTAATGATAATATAAGGCACAGTTTCAAGTCTCATTTAAGTAATCATTCAATCAAATCATTGAATTTAAATTACAATATTACCTTTAAAAATAATATCATTAATATTTTATTAATTATTAAAAAGACGAAATAGTAATTTATCATCTTATCTCAGATTTAATCAATCAAATCAAATAAACTTTTATTTATCAATCAAATCAAATAATATATTATATTAACTATATTTTTTTATTATATTAAATTATTTATCTATATATTATTATCTTATCTTTAACTTCAAACGGTGCCCAAACTTCTGTGCTTGAAAAACATCGAAACACACTTTCGAAGCCGAACTTTAATATGTAATTTGACATGGAGTGATCGACCTCTCTATCTATAATGAACTGTCTTATGTGCTAACTAAAGAAAATCTCGCCCTTTACTTGAACAATTCAGTGTGTGGGGAATTCTTCGCTGAGTTTTCACTCTTTTGAGGAAGAATTATTGCCTTACTTTACAAAAGTGTTGATAAATAACACAAAAACTCCTGTGAGACGGTCTCACGGGTCAATTTTGTGAAACAGATATTTTATATGAGCCACCCACGAAAAAGTATTACTTTTTATGTCAAATATATTAATTTTTATTATAAATATGGACATGATTGATTCGTCTCACGAATAAAGATCTGTAAGACCGTCTTATGAAAGACCTACTCAATAAATAAAGGGCATATGTCCCCTAAGCGTACACTCACTTATCTGTTAGATGAATTATAATTATATTATATTTACCCTATAAAAAAAGGGAGATTATTTCCTTAGCCGAATAAGGAATTACATAGGAAAAATACTTATTACCATTCAAAGGTTTTATCTTCCACAAAAACTTTTACAAAGATTTTCTATTCTAATAACCTATAGGTTTTATAAGTTCCACAAAGATAATAAAAAATAATTTGGATGACGCAACTATCGGAAATATAAAAGTCTTACTTAGTAAGCTATAAGAGTACTGACGCAACATCAAAAAAATATTAACGTGAAATGAGAAAAATGCTGACATGACATCTAAAATTACGGACTTGTACAATGTCACGTCAACAACTGAACCAAAATAGCAAATAAATTAAAAGTTAGTGAATCAAAACCAAATTTTAAAAAATTAGCAGACAAAAAACAAATCGATGCAGAAAAAAATTTATTTTCCATTTATTTATTGTTTCTCCACAAACAAATATTGCTACCAAATGAACAAAATATATGGCCGCCAATTAAGGAAAAGGAATATTGCCACTTTCATAAACAAGTTGGCCTGGCTAATACATATCTTTGTAAGACAAAGACAATCATAAGCGGCCAGTTAACTGAAGATGACCGCACTATCAGACCTATTCAAACAGTTGAATATATGTATCAACAAAAAGACAAACCACTTGTAGTTAAGTTGTGGAAAATAATGAAATTAATATTATATATATTTGGAATATATATGAAATAAATCTCCTTAATCTCGTGGAATATGATTTTAGTACAAACTGGGTTGTTCAAAAAATCTGCTAATTAATTGTTATCTCGAAAACACATATTAAATCCTGCTCAAATTGCTTTTTTTGTTACACTTCGATCAAACTTGAAGAGCTGCATGCATGAACAGTTAAAAATCAATCATTATGTTAAAAAATTAAGATTTTAGACTTACCTCAGATAGCTAAAAAAAAAAAAAGAATTGTCCAAACTCAAGAATAAACAACTGAAACATGAAGTTTACATGATATTATCGAGTGGCCTATAAAACAATCTGAAATTCGATATCAAAATGTAGATGGTGCGAAATTCATATATACAGTCTTCAAGTAATTAAATCGGCTGGTGAGATAATAAATATAGTAATTAATTGGGCTGGTGAGATAATAAATATAGTAATTAATTGGGCTGGTGAGGTATATTTAACATATTATATACGAAACAATATTAAATATAATGTCTTGTCATTGTCGCTTCGGCAAATTGAATGAACAAGTTAAAAATCGTAAAGTTTGAAGGAGTGGTGTACACCTCCCACTTGGGCTCCGGTCCAAACATTTCCGTCTCATGCATGCAAAAATCAAATTAACATTCTAAAAACGCGTGCGTCGTTTAGCTACTGCATGTTGTCCATCCATTCGAAACAAAAATCAAAGTGCATTTATTCTTCTCTTAGAAAAATCAGAGTGAGATTCAGGAAAAAAGTATGCTCTCTTAATTAATAATATATTACGTATCGAGACTGACGAAACAAGGAAGTCACCATACACAGACGAAGCTAACTGTCTTAATTTTTAGCTAGCTATTGCTGTGCGTCAACTCTCAAGTGTTCATCATCTCACGTTTTGTGATCAATGAAGCTTGTAATTTGTTCATTTTTAATCAAAATATTGTGTCTTCAATTGCTCTTTCCGCCTGCTAAATATCCATCAAAGTTGTATTTAGATTGATGCATTTCAAATATATTTATGTAGAAGTAAGACCATAAACTTCAAATTCATCTGTTTCATTTTTATATATTGTTTCATGTTAATTATGATGGATTTCAAGTTCACTCAATAACGGAGACAATTGAAATTCTTTCTAGTTGTATAACTAACATGTAAATAATCACGGTATCATGAATTTAAGATTTCATCTATTATTTCATTCTTAACAATAAAATAATAATCAAAATCAATAGATTTCAAATCTATCCATCCAAATACAAAATCAAATTATTTTTAAAGTGTAGACATGGAATTAAGTTTATCATGCCAACTGTGAATACCCCACTTTCCTTCCATTATCACGACTTGTAAATTTATTTTTAAAGTGTAGACATGGAATTAAGTTTATCATGCCAACTGTGAATACCCCGCTTTCCGTTCATTATCATGAGTTTGGAGTCTGGTCAGCAGCTATATATATATGATATATATGTGATGCAAGTTCCAGTTTTAAATGTCAAATTTCCAAATATATTTATTTCCATAATTTAAGAGTCAACTGTATCTGTTGTTTACAAAACATGCCTACTCCACATGAATTTTCATGTTGCATTTAATGAACGGCACAATAAAAAAACAGTATAAGCTAATATTTCTCTTGTTTTCTGCTACATTTGCACTCACAAGACTTGCTTGCCAACGTTTCTTTTTCCATTAAGTATCATTACAGGTGGTCTCTGCATATTAACTGTGTGTGGAGATGGGAAACGAAGCGCGGAGACTGGAGCAGGTCGAAGAAGAAGACGAAACTACTCTTCTTCTAGTAAGAAAATCAAAAACTGAGAGAAATGGCAACAAAGTCGCCGAAACTTCTACTGTTATTCATGGAATGAATTATAAACTAATTTCTGAGAGTGATGGACAAGCAATTCAGTCAACTCTCACAGGTAATGGATCTCACAAAGAAGAACTTGATGGGGTTTTTGAAAACGAAGAGGAGAACCTTGTTTTCTTTGACGAAGTTCAAGGTATTAGTTAGTGCTTCTGCTTCTCTCTTGGATTCTTCACCTTTTTTGTTGGTTTCTGAGTCTTTGTTTGTTTAAGATTAGTATAATATTCTTTACTTAATCCAATCTGTCACGTCCCGAGATCGAGGTTAGTCGACACCGATGTTGTTTTACAACCACACAATTGAAAACAACAAGTCTCTTAGTACAGTATAAACCAAAAATCAGTCTATTTCATCATTAACTCAAAATAATCTTGTCTTACGACGATAAATTCCAAAACGAAATAAAATGTGCGGAAGCATTGTACAACTTGAATCAAAACTTAGGAAGAACTTAAGCGAGAAATCTTCATATCTCGAAACTTCATCACCAACCTCGAAGCATGTCTTATTCATCGTCATTTACTTGATTTTCGTTCTTATCTGGAGAGAGATGTAAGGGGTGAGTGTTTTGAGAAACACTCAGCAAGTGGGGGCCGATAGATTACCACAAGTACATATAAATATAATTTAAAACCCATATTGCAAACTGATTTTCAAAACGTAATATATCATATCAGAATCAGAATCGAAATGCGAAACAGAGATTATCAGACATTCAGAACAGAACGAATCAGAACAAACGAAAACGCTATTATTCATCTCGTTATCTATGGTCAAATTGTCCCCAATATGTTAGTCCTCTAAGGGGTGAGGCCAAAACACAGTTTTATACCCACTGATGGGGGCTGGAACACAGTTTTATACCCACTGATAGGGGCCATATAATTTACAATCGTCGTTCCATATCCCACTCGAATCGTAACAGTGCACCACAGAATCAGATGTATCAAACAACACATATCGGAATTTTTGAATGAACTCAGCAGAATCAAAGAACATCGGAAATAGGAGGAAACATATCGTACATCGATCGAGATTTTATGAAATATATAATAGCATTTTCGAAAGTGGTTTGACACACATACAAGTATGTCATGAAATACTTATACAAAGTTTAAATTACAAAGAAATTCATAGCAAAAGCCCACTTACTGATTTCGTTTGGATTAAAACGCTAGGAGGATGTGTCAAAAGAACTTCGTTCGAACAAGGTTGCGGTAAAGCTTCGTCTTGTTCTGGTAGAGCTTCGTCTAGATTGCTGCAAATGCTAAATTTTGAATTCTTGAAGTTATGGGGAGGGAGTTTGCTTCTTATATAGGCTTGAATAACCAACTATAAAAGTAAGCCCGTATCACTCCAAGAATGTCGCTGATTGATTAATCAAAGTGATGATTGCACTTTTCTCTCCCGAATGAACGTGGTCTCTTCTTGATTCAAGATACACATCCGAGATTCATGAGTGATTTTGGTTTTCTTTAAGTGCAAATGGAGAGTGATTTTTGCTGCATGAATCTCTTCCAAGATTGGTGCACTTCCATATCGCACATGGTGATAAATGGTCAATAATGAAGGGACAATGATTATTCAAAATTTCAAGATTATGATTGTATGGAACAAAAAAATGTTGTGCCAAAATTAGCTGAAATTTCATATGACATATATAGATTTTTTTTCGTTGCAAGATTTCGGGTCTTCACACAATCTCCATGCTCCTTTTTAACACAAGCTGTCTATAAAATAAAAGGCCCCGGCCCTCTTCATGTTGTACCTGTTCCCCCATCCATATATCTTCTCTGTTCATCATATACAAAGAGAGACTATAATGTATTGCAGTTCCATTCTTGGATGCAAGACGCCTTAATTTACTGATTTGAATTCACATGAAGTATAAAAATTTCTGCGCAAAAAATGAATAAAAAAGATTCGATATCACGCAAACATGTGGTTAGTTTAGGGGATAATGCGGAGAAGAGTGTACTTAGTTCCAGTTTACGTACTGTAAGTTGTAAGATCAATCAGGACCGAGCAAATATCATTTCTACTTGGCTGATAAATTCTTGAAACACTGGTATCTAATACTAACGTTTCTAATCCTAAAAATGTTGCTGAAGGATTATGGAAGTGTCGAATCTGCAGTTGGACATATCAGAATGGAAGTGTCTGTATTGACCACATTCAGAATCATAATGGGCAATTTCATAAGCCGATGCATGACAAAATTTTAAATTTTGAAACTGAAGGTCAGTAGATTTTAGATATTAATTCAAAAAATGGCTTGGATATGATACTACTTTTTTTAGAAGTAGGTTATATATGATACTTGGACTATGTAGAAATAGTAATTCTGTGTGTTCTTGAAGGGAGAATCTAAGAAATTTGGAAGAATAGTATATGAATCCAAGGTTAAGTTTACACTTTTAGAGGTAACTGCCAACTTTATTTTAAGGTTAAAAAGATCTTACACGAAAACAAATGATTTCAGGTGTTGGGCATGGAAAGATGGAGGTATCGTCTGAGAGTTATAAGGCCTCGGAAGAGATTGAAAGTGCAGATGAGATTGAAAGTGCAGATATTGATCTGATAGACGAGGAAACAGAATACGATGTCGAAACAGTGTTACAGAAACAAAACACGCATGATCTATACTGTCCTAATTGCAATTCTTGCATCACAGGAAGGGTTATTCTTCGCAAAAGAAAACGCAACAAAATTCAAATTTCTGTTAAGCGTACCAAAACAGAAAACCCAACAGCTCAGGAATCTGATGATCAAGTTCATCCTCACCATATGATTGGTGCAGAAGAAGATCGTGACTCAGGGCCCGATTTATTCAGATGTTTATCATGCTTTAGCTTTTTTATGCCAACCGGTACCGATTCGTGCATTGCTAATGAATTTTATAGGATAAACAGGAAAAATCTACATGTTAATTATTATGTAGTTAGCATATTCAATTCAAAACAACTGTACCTATTCAGGAAACGGGTTCAAGTTTTGGAAATTTGGGGACAGAAGTAGGAAAGAAAAGGTCCAGGATGAACAAGCACCACGTAAAAAGAGCTGGTTTCCCTCCATATTTGCACCACACAACCAGGACACAGCAATTGAGCAAGGTAATTAATTCACTTGGCTCCTTCCATTGTTCTTTATCTATTTCATTTAACTGATTAAGGCACGGTAAGGTACGGTACAGATGTTCCTCGTGCTTCTGAACCACTTTTAGGGCCTGTGGAAAACGATGACACTTTGGAATGTGAATATAAGATCTTATTGTCTCCAAGGCATGAACATTCCACAAATGGACTAGCAGTAATATATGGTTCGGGAAATGAACCACAGAAAATAACTGAGAAGATAGGTATGGTAATCAGCTTTAACTTCTCCCATTAAAATTCTAATAGGACGAGCCCTGTTGAATTCATGGTTTTTGATGAATGCCATCAAATTTTATTTTCAGATGCTAAAATGGAACAGCATGAAATAGTCGCTGGCTATCATTTGAAAGAACCGATAATAAGTAATGACCAGTTTGAAGTAGTCTCTGGCTATTATTTGAAAGAACCAATAATAAACAAGGAGCCGCTTGCAGTATTCGCTGGTTATCATTTGAAAGAACCAATAAGAGGCGATGAAGAGGTTGGAATAGTATCTGGCTATCACTTGAAAGAACCAGTTATAAGCAAAGATGTCCAAGTCACTCATGGCAGTGATCTATCGGTAACAACACTTAAAGTAGACAAAACAGAAATTGTTAATGAAGAACCTGCACAAGATGCTATCTCCGTTTCAAGAAAAGGTGGATCAAATCTGGTGATCTTCTCAAACGATGGATCTACGACTATTGAGAAATCCGAGGAAGGCCAAATACTCATTCAGACAGCTCAAAAGGGTAGCACTGGTACGTAGAAGGTTTTCACCTTGAATCTTTCATAGATTTTAGTCCTCACAAGGATAATCATTCTGTCCTTTAAACCGAGAGGCCAAGTATATCCGACTGAAATTTCTCAAGTTACTACAAAGACAAATTAGAAGTCCAAACTGGGGAGCCAATAAAAGTTGATAGTATTTTATCCATTAAAGACGCCTCCACCATAAATGATGGTAGTATCTTATCCAATCTTAAAGCAATCATCTGGCATATTTTAACATTTTCTAATTTTTATCATGTAAAAAGCAACCATAAGTCTTCCTTTAACATTTCTTTTCTATTTTTTTATCGTGTAATCTTTTGATGCAGGGGAGGAAACTGTAATAACTATAGACTCATATCCAGCCACTGAAATAATTCAAGGCATAGTCATTCCAGCAGAAACAACCATTCCGACACAACCTACCACTCAGAATGGTATACCAGCGCAAGAACGAACGGAGGATGTTAGAAGAAATTCTAAAATAGAAGTTATTAAAAGCATAGTTTATGGTGGATTGGCGGAGTTGATTACCAGCCTAAGTGTTGTGTCATCTGCAGCTGGAGGTGATGCCGCCACATGTAAGCATCGTATAAACGTTCTCATTGCAATAAAGTGCTAGATCTATGGTTTTGTATAATCTTCTTCTCTTGAATCACAGTGAATATTCTAGCTCTCGGAATGGCCAATCTGATAGGAGGATTCTTCGTCATTTGTCACAATGTAAGGACACTCACCCCTTTGAAACAAGAATTATCATCTACGTGTAAACATAAACAGGAAGATAAGTTGATAATACTAAAATTGCAGCTTTGGGAACTAAGATGTGAGCAGCAGACAGACCAAGTAACCCGTCAAAGTGATCGATACCAAGAGCTCCTAGGCCAAAGGCAGAACTTCAAACTTCACGCAATAGTTTGTGTTCTATCATATCTCATATTTGGTTTAACGCCTATCGCCGTGTATGGTTTTTCATTCCGGCAAAGTGAAGAAAGAGAACTAAAACTGGTGGTGGTAGGAGCAGTCTCTCTCGTGTGCATTATTGCTCTGTCTATTGGAAAGGCCTATGTGTGTAGACCGCCTAAGGCTTACGTAAAAACAGTCGTAAATTTTGTTATATTGGGGTTCATGGCCTCAGGAATTTCATATGCTGTTGGTGTGCTGGTGAAGAGATTTTTGGAGAGGCTTGGTCTGTTCCAATCAACTTCAGTTTCTGATATGATTTTTAATCGAGACTCAACATGGGCTTCTTATTGAGTGTCGAGTCTTTATTTCTCCATTTCCTTGTAAGAATTCACCGCTTTGTCCAAAACTCACGCCTGGATCCCATAGCTTTTGTTGGTTTGATTTCTGCACTGAGTGTTTGATTTATGTATTATGAATTCTGCATTTTCAAATTCCGAAACTGTTGGATTACGTGTTCAAATGGTTTCCTTGCTAAATTTTTTTTACAAACTTGAACAATTTATCAGCTGTCCGATATACAAGTTAATTACATCTATGGAGTAATATCAACGAGATAGCAAGTTACATAATGAAAATGTGACTGCTAAATGTATTAGCTGTCTGATAAGCAAGTACATCTATGGAGTCATGAAGGTTGATTAAAGTATAGTTAAAATGATGTAATCATATGCTAACCACCTGACAATCTTGAAAATTTTAAAATATAAATATGAAAATTCATACTTAAAATAAACAACAAAAAACATAAATCCCATTCTAGATAATTTGTTGGCGCAGTTTGTTTGCCTCTTACGCAGTATTGGTCGTCTTCGTGTCTGAAAAACCATCTTGCCCCATTTTTGCTCAGCTTATTGGTTCCCTCTTTACATCCTCGACCTTCGAAGGTGCAAAGAACTTGAGCATACATGCATGTATATCATTTCATCAATACAAATACACTAAAAAGTTGTTGAAAACAATTCAGATCCGAATTCCCAAATATAACCATCCATCTTTACATTATTTCTTCACGCCATCCATTGGTATTTAACTCATGACAACTAAGGTAAAGCCAATCATATCCCAACACATCGTAGTTCAAGAAAGAGGAAACAACGTTAATCCTTGCTGCCTATCCGTTTGAGCAGCCAAGCCCAGAAGCCAACACTTTTTGTTCCACTTGACTCAACAGGCTCCCTGAATTTAGCCTTCTCGCTGAGTTCCTCAAATGATTTCACGATATTCTGAAGTCTCGCAACAAACTCAATCAACGAAGAAGTAAATGATGCAAGTGACAATGCACTAGCACTTTCATACGTCCTCACCTCTCTCTCATTGGAAATGGAATCGTTAATAAGTGAGAGACGTGATGGCCACATTGTTTGCTGTCTAAGCACATTTTCTCCAGAACCCCATTGTGAAACAGATATAACACTAGCGTTTGGATTATGTGGATCAAAATTTCGTATTGACAGAGATGATTTAAGATAGGCTGATTCACTGAGGGAATTCATTACAAATGGCCTTTTTTCGTTATCCTTAATTTCTTGGAGTTGTTCAGGATCTGAGAATATTCCTGGTCGTTTTCCACTTTCCCAACTCTCTGCGTTTACCAAAAGGTACGACTTTTGGTCAATCATCATCTGCAAATCCTCTGCAGCATCATGAACATCCAAGAGTATGTCTTGTGGGCTAAGTTTTTCCATTCTCTCTACTTTTTCACCCAGAAGTCGCAACACATTAGCTCCTTCAGTCCCAACTTTCTGAATCCTATCCTTAAAAACTTGTCTTAGTTCTGTCGATGACTGTAACGGAAGAGTTAAAATGTGAGAAAAGGAATCCATAAGCCAGGATAATCCTTTTTCGAAATATTTTTGGCTCCACACATAAATAAGAAAAGAAGTCATGAACCGCTGCAGAATTCAGAGGAATGCCAAGCAGAACATTTTCAAGGCTCACATAATATGATTAAAGTTGAATTTTGGATAATAACAAAGTTTTTGCAGCCTTAATCTCAGGTTCACTTAACAGTGCACAGACCTAAAGATAATAGGATTAGGAGACAAATCTAACCTCAAGCGACACCGTGAAAGAATGCACACATCTAAATTACCTGTATTTCCGAAAGTATACACCCATGCATCGCCATCACCATGAATGCACAATGCCTCAAAGCGCCGCTGACTTTAACATATTCGTTCCAAGGATAATTGAACAATCTGTAACGGCCATGAGGCGGTTCCCATACAGCAAAATTTAACTGAAAAATGAAACGAAGATGCTCAAAAAACAGATCATATTTTCTCTGCAGAGCATAAAGTGTGCGTACTAATCAAGAAGCATACCAAAGACTCCTCTTGGCTAATCGATTCCACCGCAGCTCTATATCCACTATACAAAGGATCATCTGACGCCTGGTACAGTAGAATTTTTGAAGGAATTCTACTGTATTCAATAGACTGCAAGTACATGTTGATACAGCCTAGAGATATAACATGAAATGTAAAGTTCAAGAATAGAAATTTCACAAACAAACATCAATTATTAATACACATGAAATTGGTACTCGTTTAACTAAACCTTAACCTTCCAGTGAAGTAGCAACACCCCTGAAATTCTTTACGACAAGCGTATGCAAATCCTCCCCAGACCAAATTGGGTAAATACATACATTTACAAGCAAACATATACCAGCCCCAATAGCAATAAGCAGCAATCTCGAAACAGCTGTTTCAACAAATTTTGAAGATCCTGATACCAATACCATACAATATGTCAACAAGAACACCCGAAACCCATACTCATACTGCTTCATCGCTGGATGCAACTTCAAGTAGCTAGCGAGAAAAGCTAGAACACGGAAAAGAATGAACACCATTTAATGCCACTGTCCATGTTTCAGGAGAACGAAATCACATCGATCAATTAAAACAGACCTGCAATAAAAATCCCGATTACAATAATCACTTCTTGAATCTGTCCAGCCATCTCAGACAAATGTCCAATCCCAAGAGCCAGTGCTCCAGCAGACAAGGTCCCCAGTGCCCGGTTGAAACCTTTACTTAGAGTAGCTCCTATATAAAAGCAGCCCATCAACTACGTAAATTTCTGCAAACTATTGATCGATGTATAAAAAATCTACAAACTAGAAAATAAATGACAAACGATTCATGAGGTAAAAATAACCAAACTACAATAGATGAACTATTTCAATAGCAATGAAACAACATGTTACCTGATGCTGAATTAAATAACGCTAAGGATAAAGGAATGAAGGCACAAACAAAAAAGAACAAGTCAAAAGCAAAACTCAGTGAACCAAACACAATCAAGGAGAACAACTTACAAACAAAAAATTTAAAACGAAGCAAACATTCAAGAAGTCTCACATATTTAAAAACATCCAGCTTAGACGAAACATATTCAGAATCTAGGGAATAAAGCTACCAAATCCACCACACCACAGCAACATTAAACATCATCAGTTGTAGCCAAGCAAAGGAAAAATCATAGCTTACCTACGCTAAATTCAAACACAACAACAACAGTAAGAATAGCCCAGATGTAGTGTTGGCTAATATAATTACTGGGCTTTTTAAAAAACACAAGCAACGACACCAGAGACAAAGCGATGCTCATTTTAGCCGCAAACACCACTTTTCTCGGGTCGGATCTTCCCATTTCAAACGAACCAACTGCAATTTGCTTAACATCGCTCCACAACTTGGAAAACTTTTGACCCGTGACACGAAAAATCCGGTGCAAACAGCCCTCATCTGTGACGTAAGAATCACCAAATCCAACGTTAGAGTAGATTCCCCGCGAAAGCAATCTCTCTTTGCTTCTCTCTACAAAACTTTGCCTCAGTGATCCATAATTTGCAGCCATCAGCTGACAGTTTTACCAAAAAAACATGAACAAATAAAAATACCCGGGCAAGAATTTGAGTTCCGGGCTAATTTTTTTATAGAAACGATCAAACCAACGGATGAAGTTTCAGAATTCGAACGGGTAGAATGAAGCTAGCTCGAATCTTGATAGTCAAAGGTTCGTTAGTCGTAGATAAAAAAGAAAAAAACTTTGCGAGTTAAAAGATGTGTGGAAAGGTAAGGTGATGAAAAAAACAATCTTTGTTCTCTTTTGATACAAGTAGACAATCATAATAATAAAAAATATATATTAATTATTAAAAATGGCTTATTAAATAGAGATATATTATTAAAAATTAAAAAAATATTGTTAATTAAATATTATATATATATTAATATATTTAAGACAACCAAAAAAATTTTATATAATCGAGACATAATAAGAGATCTTGTTCTATATTATCGATGTTTCTAAGTGGTCGGGGGGTGCTTGTGAAAGCGATTACACAATAATGTTAAATTACAAATTAGCCCACAGATTGTTTGGGCACAGAACGAAAATGAATGGCAACCATACATAGATGATGAGGACAAAGAATTACTATGCGGTGTGTGTATAAAACTTTGATTCATCGAGGGGTGGAGTGTGGCTCTCCAAAGTTTTATCCAAAGATCCAATCCAACTCACAGCAATGGCTGCCGGTGCATCTTCTTCTTTCACTGCCAACCTCTCTGCGAAATCCAATTCCACTCCTAAATTCTTGCAGGTCATAATATCATCTCAATGATTTCGGGAATCAAACGCTTCGATTCTTATTTCTGTGATGTGTGTGTTTTTTTTCTTACATTGAGCAGAGGAGCAGTTTTCAAAGGTTGTCACTTCAAGATGCGAAAAGGGTCGGTGAGAGGATCCACAGTGCTGGTGTCTTGAGGATTGCGAGAAGGGGGATTAAGATCAGGGCCAGGGCAGCAGCTGGTGCTGCTAAGAATATCGAGGTTGAAGTTGACAAGCCATTAGGCTTGACTCTGGGCCAAAAGCCAGGTGGCGGAGTGGTGATAACTGTAAGCTAAGTACTATCATCATCCATTATTGTTAGTTCTTCTTAATGGCTACTAAAGAATGTTTCTGCAGGGTGTGGAAAGTGGTGGCAACGCTGCAAGAGCAGGACTGAAGGTTGGGGATCAGGTGACCTACACCAGCAGCTTCTTCGGGGATGAACTTTGGCCTGCTGATAAGCTGGGATTCACCAAAACAGCCATCCAAGCTAAGCCGGATTCAGTGTATTTCGTTGTTAGCAGGTACACACATTTCACTTTTGAAGCAAAATTAATTAAATCACCTACATATATGCATTAATACGTGATTGCAGAGGCGTGGAAGTTGATGTGAAAAGGCTACCCAAGCGTCCAGCTCCCCCTGCCTTTGGAAGAAAGCTAACCGAGGCTCAAAAGGCAACCATCTTAATTATACTATACCTGTTTGATTTTCTTTCTACGCATTAATCACGATTGCCGGCCGGTCGGTCGGTCGGTCGGTCTGTCTGCAGGCGCGCGCTACTCACATATGCCTCGATTGTGGGTACATTTACACCCTGCAAAAATCTTTTGATGACCAAGTAAGTCATTGTCACTCTACGTAAGAAAACAAGAAGAAGATATATTAAATTGCGATGTTCTTGATGAGTGCAGCCCGATGACTACGCCTGCCCCCAGTGTAGAGCCCCAAAGAAGAGGTTTTCAAGATACGATGTCAATACAGGAAAGGCTGTCGGAGGGAATTCACCTCCCATTGCTGTTATCCTCGGACTTATTCTCGGGATTGGTGGTGTTGGAGCTTTGCTAGTTTATGGTCTTCAATGATTCTTGTATTTTATCTTCCAGAAAACATTTTTTTACAAATATGGAATCTGATATTAGCTTATTGTCTTACATTTATAATTATGAACAAAGGATTTGGCCTTGTAATGGAGAGTGATTGAGTAAACAAGTGATCAAATGTGAGGTCATGCATTCCAACGAAATCCCAACACGGTGAAGCTGCTGCATGGATTAGTATTCGTCGTGACTCTTTTTTTTTTTTTTACCACAAAGCGTTTATACTATTTAATTTACGTAGCACGCAAAAAAGAATATTCTGAAGTAGAATTTCAAATATCACACTTTCATTCATGTAACGTAGGAAAAGTATTCGAGAGATGAAAAATCAGATGAGAGCATCCAAGAGGGAAAGCAATGAGTATGAAGATAAGTGAATCTATTAATCCAAATGGTAATCCAGAGTAGAAGTTTGAGTTGAAAAAACGACGATGCAGAAAGAAGAACAACGGACTTAAAAGGTTAGAATTCATCCCTTTCATGGATGTTTATGATGTCAATTCGCACAGCAAATTTTAACATGGAAAGACAACGTAAGCAGCCAAGAACACCATGACCCCTGGGGTGAGCAGCAACCGGAACAGAAAACCAGCCGCTCAATCATGATTTGAATTGATTTTCAAATTAATCAAACTAAAAAAATTGATTTAGTTCGAGATTTTGATTAAAAATTTGAAACCAAACCGATACTATGAATATATAATTTTTTAATAATATATTTAGTTTATGAAAATTTGATGATAGATTTGGTTTTTACTTCTTATTTTTTAACCTAGACAAAATTTACAGTGAGGAAGAAAAAGAGAATGGTTTAACATATGTATTATACATTACAATGTTAAATGGTTTAATACATGTACGTGTGTTGATATTTATCTTTAGAATTGCTCATCCGAACCAAGCCGGACAGAACCAAACTGAAACCTAGGTTTGATTTGGTTTACAACTTTATAAAATCGATAGCATTGGTTTAGTTCGAGTTTCTATCATAAACCTAACCAATTCGGTTTTGCTCACCCCCTGACCCTATGGACCCCATGCTGTAAGAAGTTAAGTTACACCAAGATTAGGGACTTTGATGCTTGGAAAAAGACCTTTTGCTTGAACAAAACCAGAAGATTCCAAACGATGAATATGCAATAAAAACAAGAATGAGCTGAGTCGGAAAATAAGCCCCTGTCTGTACTTGAAGTTCTACTGAGGTGAAATTACTATCAACTCCAGGTATAAAGACTCTCTACTCTTTTGGCCTCTTGTAACTTGTTACATCATAAAATTTACCTTGATGAGCGATCTAATTAAGGACATCAGAGTTTCATAAGCACAAACAAAGAGAGGAAATAACTTTCGGAATCAACGCCTTTCAATTCACAGATTGATCGATTCTTGCGTCAGCCTGCATCGTGAAATTGACAAATAATCGTTAAAGAGCGAATTATTATTTTAAAGTGACTTCTAAGACAATTCAACCTTTTCAAAATGATGAAGGACCAACTGAAGAAAACCCAGCAGCCCTGTGTTCTTTCAACGTGCTTGCCAACCAATCCAAACCCTCATACAAGCCATCTCCTTTAAGTGCACATGTCCCTTGTATATGCCATTTCCTATTTTTAAGATCATACAGACCCAGACCTTCGCAAACTTCCATTGGTGTCATTGCTCCTTTCTGAACAAAAGAATGTTGCATAACTGAATAGAACATAATTCCGTGAATATATTCATGTACTGCATAAGCATGATAATAAGTTGTTAACCAGAATAATTGCGCAAACAAATCTTGAAGCAGTTAGTGGGTATGCATATCACTGTGACCATATTAAGAAATCTGTCTCCAGGTAATCTATTAGTGGAGCTGGGTATAGATAGAAGATTCGCTCTTTTATTAGAGCAGAAAACTTAAAATTTCTTGTTTTCGTTATTGGAAGGAACACCAACTTTCTGTCTTGGATTGAATTTTTCCACATGTGCCTACAGCATCCAAACAACTAGCATCTGGAGTTCTTTTGGTTTTTGCTCATAAGTTTCCTTTTCCCATATTTTCTAGGAATACAAACAAAGCCTAAATGTACTTGCAGAGAACGGACTCTCTCTGTAAATAATTCCTTGCTTGCAAACTAGACAAATGACAAAATACACACCTTCCAAATATGACAACGTTGGATCTTGATTGCTGTATTATCTGTCATCAAAATTGTTTTCCCATAACAGTCAAAATATATCAAACCCTAAATTATCCTCTAAATTGCTAAGTTCACATTGTTGTACCATACAACGAGCCAAACAACAAATACCTTATTTGATGTAGTAAGGGGTGACAAATATCTGCTCCCTATTTATTTGTCTTCTCATTACAGGCCGAAAATATATGTAACCCTAAATCATCATCTAAACAGTCAAACTCACACTATTGTACAATTCCACAACCAAAGAGCAACAAAATATCTTATTTATAGTATCCAATGCAACCTCTCTTTGGACAAATACCAAAATTTTCAGGCTTAGTTATATATAAATGTTCATTTTCCTTCCACGAGATAGACAGACACACACTGCAAAACTCGACTTAAAAGTTTCTCCTTTCAGTCACGAGCAAATGATGTAAGAACTCAGTTAGCCTAAGAAACTTTCAAGGAGAACCGAGTCTCAGCCCATTATACCCAAAAAGCATTCAGATTTTTCTTAACCTAGCCTAGATGATTACTGAATGTTAGGGGTCACTATTAGATTGAGTAAATCAAAAGTTGATTAAAACATAGATAGACAAACTGTTGATGAAAAGCAAAGCTTCCTTAAATTGAACCAAGAAAAGTCAGTTTGTAGCTTGAATTTCCAGTGGCTGTTTCTTACATGTTCTGCATCTTAATTAAAAAAATCCATTAATACCCCTCCTAAAGATCGCTTGAATTCCGATTTCCAAGAGAAAAACAAAATATTTCAGTAAATTTGCAATACATCAAACAATGCTCCAGCCTCAACCTGACTACAGTCTAGAAAAGGCTCAGGAAATTTGACAGAGGAGCAAATCTTATAGAAACCAAAACGAACAGAATTGACCAAACACAGGTCGCAACTCTTATTGAAAGACAAATTGAATTGAGAAAAGGTTTGGTCAAATATGCAATCAAAAGTTTTGAATGACTATCCATCTAAAAAATTAAGTTTGTTAAGAGTAAGAACCTGTTTTTCGTTAATCTACCTTAGCATATAGAATTCTTTGTTCATAAATGAGTAGCAATGATATTCGAACATAGCATCTCTTTTTTGGCCTGGATTGATACCATGCTGACTACCTTAGCATAGAGAATTCTTTGTTCATAAACAGTAGAATGATATTCGAACATAGCATCTCTTTTTTTGGCCTGGCTTAATATCATGGTGTCTAACTTGAGAAAAGTGAAGTTCTTCCAAAAAAAATTTTCATAAATTGGTAGCAGTCAGAATTGAACATAGTATCTCTTTATTACAGTAACTAACTTATCTAAAAGTTTAAATTGTGTGAAGTTCTACCAAGCATTAAACCCTATGCATTTAAAACCTAAAGCTGGTTCAAATTTGATTTATATCTTAAAATATCAATTGCTTAGCTGTTATTGCTCATTAGATTTTCCAACGCCAACTCTAATTGCTTTTCTGAACTATATTACCAATACCTACCACAAATTTTACTTCAACTTAAGGAGATCATCAAATTGACATACCATGTCTTGTTTGTTTGCAAAAACCAATAGAACAGCATTAAGCATGAAGGGGTCCCTGATGATGGCCTGACCAAAGAATAAAGCAAGTGAAAACTACTAGGTGGAGATGTTGACGCATATATCGATCATTAATAAATGAAACCTGAAACTCTGCCTTTGCTCTCCCAATTCTCTCTCTATCAAGTGAGTCCACAACGTAGATCTATATAATAGAATAGACAAGCATCAGAAAATCGATCGAGCAAGAAACTCATTATGACAAGAAAAATTGAACAATGCATGTATAGAAAGTCCTGTAAAATATGGCGGTGACACAATCGCGAGAACTACTTCAATAAAATAGCCACTGAAAATTAGAATGCGAACTCATTTATTACATTCACTTAGATGTCATGCAACCCAATGCGAGAATGCACGTTCATCACGTTCTCGCTGATACTTCAAAACCCATAATTCATTTTAATTTTTATTATTCAAAAGAAGTTTTACAAAAGTTGATTTTTCTCGACCAAAGAAAAATACTTAATGTGACTAAAATTTCCTGCAAACAGTCATCTTTCTCATCTTCCAATTACTGGTTCAATAACTACATCAGGATAAGAAGTCTTCATTAACATCTTTGACCATCAGACTAGATGTTTTTGACCGCCTTAAAAATAAGAGCTAGTCACTCCAGACAACAAAGAAGATGAAAAAATGGCAGCAGTGGAAAGGTGTTTGTTTAAGGGCTATATAGTGGATATTTTACTGAGGTTTGGTGCTGCAAGGGTAAAAATCACAAACAGTTGCCAATACTGGGAGATTACAAGGAGCTAAACTTGCGAGGTTTTGTCTTGCTCCACACAATTGAAGGATGTAGTATCAGGAACTTCTTGTTGAATTTGCAGTAGTTTTCCAAGGGCATGGATGGCAGAAAATGGTTGATTTTAAGAAAAATAGTATGTGAGTTCTTTAGGAGGCTTATGGACATAATTATATAACTTTTAAAGCCAAAGCTACACCATACAAATCATGACAGGGATTATAGAGCTATAAAATTTTACCAGGCCATCAGTGTTATTAAAGTAGTGCCTCCATAATGGTCGTAATTTTTCTTGTCCTCCCACATCCCACACCGTAAATATAACATTTTTATATTGAACCTTCTCCACATTAAAACCTGCATGCCAGCCATAAAATTCCATCATATTGGACTCTCACATTAGATGTAAACAACCACAGGCCATTCAAAGGCTCATGCATAAGCACAGTTGTAGACCAAAGAATGACATTAGGGACTCTAAAGATAAGACCATCCATGCAATTTGTATTAATTAAGGATTTGCATTTGTTCCTAAAGCTCTGATAAAGGATTTTATCATTATATGATTTGCACATTCATAACACAAAATGATCCTGAAACCAATAAAATAATTCAATTAAATATTGAGCAATAACATAGAAGACATCATTTTGCCCATAAAATATAATATCACTGATGAGGTTGCTCCAAGAGTGGATAAGAAGGCCAATATCCAACGTTTTGTTTCTTGCATCTAAATTCAAGCTATACCAAAATTTTAAGTTTAAGATAGGCGTGAATATAGTAGAAGACAAAAGAAGAAGGTAGCACTTGCAAAACAGCAACAGCGTGATGTTATTATTCATCATTCAAACTAAAAAAAACAAGCTGAACATCTTACCTAATGTTACAGCGATTGCAGTAAATGAACTCTTCAAAAACAGAAAGCATAGTCACTTTTAAGCTTTAAAAGATATTATTGTGACCAAAATGGTATACCGATTGTAGGAACTGTCGACAAAACTTCACCAATGTGAAGCTTGTACAGTATAGTTGTCTTGCCAGCAGCGTCCAGCCCAAGCATCACAACCTATGACATTTAAAGAAAAATAGCAAACATGAACCAAGGCCAGTAAACTAGAATCCACATTTCAAATAAACATGAGGTCAATTTTCTCACGAAAAAGTCATTTGATTTTCAGAAACACAAACCTAAATCGACAAAAAGTTCTATGAACTAGCTCGATTATACAAAGAGAACATGCAAAATATAGTAATATGATTCCAGTAGTTTTTCCTCTATTACCATTTAGCAAGAGCCTAAAAGACGATTGATGGGAATATAAAACACATAAATAAGCCAAAATTTTCCATTTCACAAATGAACCAATGGTTATATTTTTAAAATTCCTCACCTGAGTCACAAATTTTCAGAACCAAGGGAACACGTTTCCTGTCAATCGGGAGGAATAATAACACATGGGTGATAGGGAAGAAGAAGGAGCATACCCTAATGCAGAAAAGGTCGATACCTTGAATCTTAAAGCTAAACGACTACATCAGCTTTATAATTTCCTAAACCACTGGTAAATTAAACCTAACTATGTGTAAATGCGTGTGTGCAGCTAGGTTCACCTGAAACAATAAAACTAATCAAATTTCTTTTCGAAAATTATCGGAATTAACCAAAAATAGTGTTGTTTCTGGTCCATACATAAATTCACAAAACAAGATGAATAAAAATTTTTTAAAAAAAAAAACATACCCGCATCTCAGAATTGCCGAAGAAGGTATCGAAGAGCTTGCGAAAGGCTTGTCCCATCCCAGATTAATTTTGGGCAGAGAATAGCAAAAAACAAATTCAGATCGAATAGAATTTATTTATATTTATTTAACGCGAAAAAAAAAACGAAGAGTGCTTTGATTTTTCATCATCTGTTATGGGTATTTCTTGATTTCTTCTCTCTTGCAAAAAAAATTCATTTATTTGAGATATGATTAACCAAACCACAAAAACTACTGTAAAATTATCTAATTGATCATCATCGACATTTATCATCGATTAATAAAAAAATATTATTTTTAAAATTAAAAATATTTTTTAAAATTATAAATATATCTCGGATCGGCCCATATATATTAATACATATTATGTCTTAAAATTTGTTGAAAGATTTATATATAAATATAGATCGGATCAAGAGTGAGTCTCATGTGAGACCGTCTCACGGATCCTAATATATGAGACGGGTCAAACCTACCAATATTCACAATAAAAAGTAATAATCTTAGCATAAAAAGTAATACTTTTTCATGGATGATCCAAATAAGATATCAGTCTCACAAAATACGACCTGTGAGACCGTCTCACACAAGTTTTTGTCTCGGATCGATGTGTAATAAAATCAAACTGATGAAAATAATTTGGCAAAAACTTGTGTGAGACGGTCTCACGGGTCATATTTGTAAGACAGATCTCTTATTTGGGTCATTCATGAAAAAATATTACTTTTTATTGTGAATATGGGTAGGGTTGACCCGTCTCACATATAAAGATTCGTGAGACCGTCTCACACAAGTTTTTGCCAACTATCAAAGTATTTTTTTATTACCAAATTGTCTTAATTTTGTGTATACTTTATTACGTTAACAATCATTTATAAGTACATAAAAGAATATAAAATTCATGTGAGACGATTTTAAAAAATATATTTTGTGATACAGATTTACAATCTGACACAATTTATGAAAAAATATTATTTTAGAAGTGGCATAAGCATCATATGTACACATTGTTGGTTCCGAATAAAAAGATTACATGTAAGAAATTCAAAATATGCTTCGACCATGACTAATTCGATAAGCAGAACTAATGAAAATAGTAAATTAACATGATAACTAATAATTTCGTGAGTAAAAGAACACGAAGAATCACCAACGATTATAAGTTAGTTTTATAACTCAGACTTATCATGTTTAGATTTTGTCTAATCTCGTATCCGACACAATAGCTTCCAAAATTATTTCCTACGTTTGTCTAGTGAATTTGTTCTTTTTTATATATGTTTGAAAAAATTTATTTTTATTTTTTGAATTCGAGAGATAGTGAAACCAACAAGAATATCGAATAATGTTGGTAGCATACTGATACCACATTACTGGACCCACCAACATTTGACTCAAACCAAGTAGCATGGCCATGATAGGCGCATCCTCCTATAAATATCACCTGTTCTCTATTTATATCATCTGTCTTTGACTTGAGTATCAGAGGAGCTACGTCGGGACATCTTCTCGACCTTCTTGTAACGGTTTTGTTCATGACTTCAGGCTCAAAGCAAATTTGAAGCATGTGTCTGGACCCGTGTCACTTGCTGAAATTGGACCTTAAATTTTTAGTGACTATCAAATATGATGGATGAATAGCTTTAGTTGGATTTGGATTCGATGTAAACGATGGTAAAAAAATTCACCTCCAAATAAAATATACATATAAAAATATTTTTTATGTCTGAAATCTTTTTTTTAATAACAAATGTTTGAAGCTTTAACATAACTAAAATTAATCTTCACTCCTTTAAAAAAAAAATTTATTTATCCCCTTGAATAAATTAATAAATAAATAAATCTTGATGATCCTCCGTAACAGAGTTACGGTATCATTTTGGTCCATATAAGATTCCTTCGGCTGCTCAAACTACGCTGCTGGCTTCTTTTTGAACAACCGAAGAACAATCAATCAATTCTTACCAGTTTGCACCAGACATGCCTTCTGGGAATGGAAAGGTATCTTTCAGGGGAAAAACATTTATTGATGTTGTTCTTGCACTTGAATTTATTCTGACTTGCTTGCTTTTTTTTTTTTTTTCCGCAAATTCTTAGGATCCAAAAACTTCACGTCACAGCGATGGCGTGCAGCAGCCTCTTTTGAGAAGTGAATACGAGAATTTTTCGGTGGTTTCAGCCATTCTTCCGTGAGTTCTACTTCTTTTAATTTCATCTTTCATGGCGTTTACTTTGTATGTAATTAGATCGTTGGGTAGGTTTAATTCATGTTACGTTTTTGCTTGTGATTCGAAAGAGCTGAGGGACATGGGTTGCGTGGATTCTCAGTTGCCTAAACTTGACCTATCATGTGAACTAGTTGGGTTTTTGCTTCGACAAAATTTTCTCTGTTGTTCAGTTGCCATCATTTCTGTAGAATTTTCAGTCATTATTTTTGTCGGCAGTGTGGTATTATAAGTTATAACTGAGGAATAAATGTCAGGTTCTTGTTCCCTGCTTTTGGCGGACTACTCTATGGATATGATATTGGAGCCACATCCTCTGCTACTATCTCTATTCAGGTACTGTTAACACCTTCAAGAGGACTCCTAGAAACTAATTATTCCATGCTTTACCTTGCCGTCGGCTTTATAGAAGCTTTGGTTTCTCATAGGCATAAATTTTGGCCAGTTGAGGATATTATTCCTGTCCTATTTATCTACAAAAATTTGGGCATTGAATTATTAGGGATTCAGATGTTACATGATTATAAAGACTTCAATTTTATAGAACTATGCAAGTTCAGGGACCATTTACAACAATAAACTGAAGTTAGATGGATAAGAGTATACCATGTTTAATGCTCTTATTTGAGCTTTTATTGATTCTATTAAACATTTGAACTTTGTACTGGAGCCTTCTTTGATGGAATTGTGTTTAACAAAATTGTTCCGCTCTTACCACTAAGTTACCTTTGTGAATCTCATTTTAAATGCATTAAGTGTTTCGACAAGTGGGGTAAAAGCAAACACCAGATAACTGAAGATTTTTGTAGTGACTCATTGCTACTTCTATTGTTATTAGCTCAAAAGTTTGAAAAGTGGGTAGGACAAACTTAATTATGCTTTAATAGCGTACTCAATTATCTTTATCCAAGAGTTGTGGAGGGTGAAATTTGCTGATTTTGACAAGTAAATTAAAAAGTTAATTGCTGCTTTTAGTAAAACTTAGCCAATCTAGATTATCGCCACTTAGTAACTGATATATAATTGGTTTCTGGTAACTTCTTCTGCAGTCTGCCAGTTCAAGTGGGATTTCATGGTATGATTTATCATCAGTGGAAGTTGGTCTTGTTGTAAGCAATCTGTCCTTTCTTGGTTACAACAATATGATATATATATATTTTTGGCATCATAATTTTTCAGCGACCTAGTTCTAATGGGATATCATATATATAATTTTTTTATCTCCTGATTATGGCAGACAAGTGGCTCATTGTATGGTGCATTGATAGGCTCAATTTTGGCGTTTAATGTGGCAGACTTTCTTGGTTAGTTTAATTTATATTGATTGGCTTGAAGTATATATCGAATGACATTATGTTTTAATTGTTGACTTCTCGTTACTGCTTGATACTACAGGAAGAAGGAAGGAACTAATTCTTTCCTCCTTGATGTACCTTGTTGGGGCTCTGATAACAGCTTTTGCTCCTGCTTTTGTTGTTTTGGTGATTGGGCGTTTCATTTATGGAATAGGAATTGGATTGGTGAGTACGCAAATCAACGTGACCCTATTTTGATTGTCTACTCTCTGAAATTCTCTCCTGTTTTCTTTGTTTCAATTTCTTTTACCATCTCATTTGCTTCTAAGTGTATATGAGTGCCTGATGTTGTTTAACAGTGGCTACCTTTTTTTCTGCAAGTTGCATTCTCACAATCTGATTGCTGTTCCACACTGATGCAAACACACTATTAAATTTCCAGCTCGGATTGAACTGTCACAATCTGATAATGTACCAATTTACTAGGGGCGTCAAAATCAGACATGACCCATCAACCCGACACGGTTCAACCCGAAAAAAATCAAGTTTGGGGCCGAAAAAAATGATAGGGTTGGGTTGGGTTCTGGTCAACTCGGGTCAAAATTTTAATTTTTTTAAAAATATATATATAATTAATAAATATTGCTTACATTTTTATATATTGTATGTCTGAAAAAATATTGATTGTATATTTATATCATAAATTTTCATAATTTAATATTTATTTTGAACATTTTTTATTTTTTAAACAATTGTTTATTTGATTTAGAAAAAAATATTTTATTTTTGTACAATTAGACTTTTAAATTTAAATCATATATACGAGTGAGATTTTGTTATTATGTGTTTAAATTAAAATATTATTTTTTTTGAATTTTATTTATTTTTCTTTCAAAAAAATTCAAATCGGGTTGATCGGGTTGGCTCGGGTTCGGGTTGAGTAATTTTTGAATAGTACTATTGCTCAATCCGACCCAACCTACCCGATTCACCTGAATTGACGCCCTTACAATTTACCTATTGGGTCATAAAGTAGAGTCCAGGAAGGAGAATGAACCTTGACATATGAAATGTTCCATAAAAGGGAGTGATGGTAGTAGTTTGGTCTGGTTATTTAAATTCTTTATTGATCTCTTAATGATTTCCTCCAATATTTGCAGGCAATGCATGCTGCTCCAATGTACATTGCCGAAACAGCTCCAAGTCAAATACGGGGGCAGCTAATTTCCCTTAAAGAATTTTTTATTGTTCTTGGAATGCTTGTAAGTATCAAGTTTCTTGAGAGAGATTCCATACTTACATTTGAAGTGTCTTTTCGTTGAATATTTTTGTCGACTATGAATAAGCCTTTTATGCAATTTTAACTTCATATATATCGTCATATTTTGTATTAAGCGCCTGAATTTTGTTGTAGATGGGCTATATAGCTGGTAGTCTTTTGGTCGAGTCAGTTTCAGGCTGGCGCTTCATCTATGGAATTAGTTCTCCTTTGGCATTCATCATGGGAATTGGGATGTGGTCGCTGCCGCCATCACCCAGATGGATTCTTCTGCAAGCCATACAGGGAAAAGGAGACATGCAGGGTTTAAGAGATTCTGCTATTACTTGCTTGTGTCGGCTGAGAGGTGAAGTTATTGTTGATTCGGCATCTCAAAAGGTTGATGAAATTTTATTGGAGCTTTCTCAAATGCAAGAAGAGCGAGAAGCTTCAATAGCTGAGATGTTTCAGGGAAAATGCTTGAAAGCACTTCAAATTGGTGGTGGGCTTGTTGTATTTCAGCAGGTATATGTCATTGTATCTTTCTTTTTCTTGTACATACCCAATGTTGCAATTATAAACTCATGCCTTTTGGTCTTTTCATGGCAGATAACAGGGCAACCAAGTGTCTTGTACTATGCCACAACAATTTTTCAGGTATATTGTTTGAATCAACAGTGAAGTCTTAGTTTATGTTACTTCAGTTGACAGAATGCTATACGTATGATAGAGTGCAGGATTTTCTGCAGCATCAGATGCAACAAAGGTGTCAGTTCTACTTGGTTTCCTGAAGGTAAGCAGATTCTACGGTGGTTCTCTTGTTTACCTTTCTTTAAATACATACCTATGCATATATTTGTATGTCCAAGACAAGTAATCCTGAAAAGACAATTCCTTACCACTTGGCTAATTGGTTGGCCACATGCTCAGATTCAGTTCGGTTAATTATTATGCTTATATTTTTTTTCTTTCTTCTTTTCTCATTCACATACCCCTTTCTGGCATATTGCATCAGTATTAGCGTAGCAGTGGCATTTTATATTTACTTTTACAATAGCTGTGCTCACTCTTTGCTGTATTCTTAAGTATACAGTTCGAAGATTTTTCCTTTCTTCCCTGCGTTCATACATTTGTCTGTCATATTAAATTTACCTTTTTAATTCACTCAAATAGTTGATGTCTTCACTTTTGTAGCTGGTTATGACCGGGGTAGCCGTTCTAATTATTGATAGATTGGGGAGGCGACCTCTGCTCCTTGGCGGTGTATCTGGTATTGTAAGTCATGCCATTAGTTCTAGGATCTATCATCGATTTTTAATACTCAGACTTATCGAATTTCAAGTTATTTGTGATATTATTTATTCAACTCTAAGATAAAGTCCTAATAGTATTTTGATAATGCGGCAGGTAATATCTCTATTTTTCTTGGGATCTTATTACACTTACCTAGGTGACATACCTGCTGTAGCTGTCGCTGCCTTGCTCACATATGTTGGATGTTACCAGGTAGCTACCAACGTCATTTTTTACTATGCTCTTTAGTCTTCTGGTGCCTTCTGTACTAGAAGGGTCAGAATCAGATGATTAGGCAAGTTTTAATTGTGCCAGTCAGTAAGAGTATGATTTTGTTTGGCTAAAACTACGACTCTTTACTGTTTTACTTGGTGCATCTAATGGGTTGTATACCTTTCTTTGAGAACAGGGTATCAGTGTTTCCATCTATTCTCTGATATATAGCTTGTTTATATTATTTTAATTGGATATCATGGTGAAAGTGGAACGCATTTAACATTTTGCAAGTATATTTGTACAGTTATCATTTGGTCCCATTGGTTGGCTGATGATTTCAGAAGTGTTCCCCTTGCGTCTAAGAGGACGAGGATTGAGCGTGGCAGTTCTATTGAATTTTGGAGCAAATGCACTTGTGACCTTTGCGTTTTCTCCTCTGAAGGTGCCAGTTTTTCGCTAAACATTCTCGTTTATGATCTCATGATATAATTATGTAAAACATACGTCTGGTGCAATTTATATATATGCTTACGACAACTAGATTTGACTGTGATTGCAGGAGTTGGTTGGAGCTGGGATTCTATTTTTCATATTCGGGGGCATAGCAGTGTTATCTCTCATATTCATCTTCTTTGTTGTACCAGAGACAAAAGGGCTTTCCCTTGAAGAAATTGAGGCTAAACTGCTTTAAACTTACCAGCTACTCCGTCTGATGTCTGTCATTATTTATTAGAAAGGCAGATTTTGTGTTGTAAACGAATAATACTGGAATAAAATCATGTTAGCTTGCAGTGGTCACTATACTAGGATTTTCCTGTCCTGTCCTTGCAAGTACAATTAATTTTAATTTTGTGGTATTCCTTCCATATTTCCCCTGCCGACTTACTAATTTACCAAGTTCAATCACGCTGTGAGACGGGTCAATCTTACCGATATTCACAATAAAAAGTAATATTCTTAGCATAAAAAGTAATATTTTTCATTGATGACCTAAATAAGAGATTCATATTACAAAATACGATATGTGAGACCGTCTCACACAAGTTTTTGCCTATTAATATACTTATCCACTTTCTTTTCCAAGATATAATAGCTCCACCAGCCTAGTCACCCACAACCCTCGCCTCCTTCTGCCTCGAGCTGCCCGCCACCACCCCTGCGATAAGCCCTCAAGGTTAGCTCTTGTATATTTATAATAAATTGTATTGTATTGTATGACTTCAACGTTAATACGATGACAAATCTTTATTAATTATGTTGTTGGTTGTATTTATATATTTATTTGCACATTGTATAAATTGTATTGTATGAAGCTTATTTATACAAAAACATAATAATTACATAAGATGACATTTTGTGACAGCATTACATGATTGTATATAATTATGTATAGAAATAATAACAAAAATCAACTGTCTAGGCACTACCTAAGTGGCCGAGACGGTAGGCGATCACTGACCGCTACCGCCATGTAAGACGCTGCATTTAATTAACAAAATAGTGGTTAAATTTAAGATACATTTTCTTAAAAGACTTCTAGTAGACTACTATAATCAATTTCGGCCTTGCATTTACCTATTTATCAAAATGGCCTTTTAATTGTGTCAAGTTCCAAATATATTCTTAATTTATTTTTCCCATTACTGATTTTTTATTAGATTTTCTCACAACCATATAGTCTTTCCCTCTCTTCTCTGCATTTAATAAATAAATAAATAAATCAGCTCCCTCACAATTTCTCATTCCTCTTTTTTCGTTCAAAATTTTCTTCTTGAGTATTTATATTATTCATGAAAAATAAAGAAAAGAAACGTATAGGTAGAGATTTATTTTTGAATAAGTAATGACAGTGACTAATTTTTTAAATAAATGTTTTAGTTTCACACAGACGCTATTATTATATTATATAAGCTAAATCGTTTATTATACACGGACAAAAATATAGGTTATAAAAAATATAATTATACATTAATTCATATTAAATTTTGTGATCTTATTAAATTATTATTATTATAAAAAATTATTATTAAAATAAATTAATGTATTATAATAATATTATTTGGGGAAATTAGTATCAGTCTACTTACATTAAAAAAATATAAAGTTGCAAAATTAATGTCGATGAAAATGTTTGTGAATTTATTATAATAATTTATAAGTTTATATGAGCGAAATAAAAAAAATTACCAGTCGAACTAAAAAAATTAAAATGGTATAATTTATTTCATTAAGTTGTAGTAATATACTTTTTTTGGAGCATATAGATGGGGAAGGAGAAATTGGTTAAATAACATCGATCAACTTTTTTTTAAAAAAAAAATGACCTCCTCAAGTGAAATACACTTGAAGATGTCATTTTTTAAATAAAAAAAAAAGTTGACCGAGGTTAAAAAATAAAATACCCCGATGGGAAAAAGGTATTTAGGCTTTTTAAATTATCAAATGCTATATTTTAAATATCAAGGGCAGTAGACTGTTTTTAAAAATATGCTTTACAAATTGGTTATAATACTTAATTTCTCTAATCGTGTACTTGGGTAGATGGATTTATAATCCATGAATTTCAATTATAATTTTATTGTTTACAATGAAATAATATATCAAATTTTAAATTCATACATCATTTATTTGTATATTAGTTACACAAAATATAATGAATTTCAAATGACATCATTATTTGATGAATTTGGAATCAATCATAATTAACATAAAATATTATGATAGGATCGGTTTGGGGGAAAAATTGTTGACATGTAATATCTCGGTTCTTGAAATATTGAAAACCAATTAATTAAATCGAGTTTGGTTTTCAAATCAAACGGAAGACACTCAAATAATCCTTCGTAGAAACCGATTAAATATTTTGTAAAATATTTAAAATATATGCAAGTTGAATGAGTAAAAATATTTTGGTTGAAGCATTTTAACAAAAATTTAGTATGCAATATTTTAGTATTTGAATAACACATAAAATGCTTCAATAATGTATCTTTAAAACAATGTAAATAAATGCAATAAATAAATAGACACAGATTTGTTTATGAATGTTCGGAGATTAACAACTCCTACGTCATCTTTTCTTCCTCATGGGAAGGATTCACTAGAAGACTTTGATTTATACATCACCTGGTACAAACCTATTTCAACTTAGGACTTATCTCTTACCTAATTGAAACTCCTAGCATACTTTCGATTGTAGGCCACACCATCACAATCCGCATAATGTTTGACGTCTCTTATGCTAAGACTACAAACACAATCTTTAATATCTTTGTGTGAAGACTCACTCAACTAAACTTTGAAATTCAACTCTTGTATATATGTGAGTGATTGTGTGTGATGAATTTATCATTTACAGTGTACATCTCAAATGTATCATCACACGAGAGCTTGTGCTCTCAACTAGCTGATTTCTTCATGCTAATTGCTCATGCTTTGAATCTTCTTCAAAAGCTATTGTTTGATCTTAAGATGTTGCATTTATAGGTCCCAACAATGATATATACATTTGACACGAGAATATGACCGTTTGGATAGTTTCTGTGCTGTTTCTGAAATTGCAATAGTCAAATTCGTCTTGTTGGACAATTATCCGAGCCTAAACTAGTCAATTGGTCAACTAGTCAGCAGCTCCACTGGTTCTAGTCAATTGGTCAACTGCTCAACTGGTTCAGTTCAGCTGGTGTGCTGAAATCAGCCTCGCTGATTTCAGTTTGTGCAAAATCAGTAGTTTCATCGTCATTTATCAACATCTTAAGCTTCGATTCATACTTTGACTTCCGAAGATGATTTGTAGATCGTCGTCCTATCTTTCCAACGCATACTGAATCGCTTCATTCCAATAAACGAGCTGATTCATATGGCCAAAATGTCGCAACTGCTCATACCCAACTGATTGCTGTTTTCGTGCAATCAGTTTGATTATTCAGCGATCAGTTTGACCTAGATAACATCCAATTTTATCAAACTGACGTGAGAAACGACTTATTTCAAATTAAGTTTTCTGATAAATCACATAGGCGTATTGTCATTTGAATCATCCAGCTGAAAGATATCATTAAAATACTGAAACTCGCTAGAAATTCAGTTTGGCTAAATTAAGTTTCAGTTTCCTTCTTGTGTTTGCAACTTCAAATGTGAATAAATATGTAATAACAAGTTTTGTTAACATCAAAATCAAGATTACGAACATGAAATGTTTCAACATATTATATAAACATACAAGATGTGAATATGAAGTTCATGATTTTGTTCATCTAAAATACTAAAAATACATTTGACATCCACGGATTTGAATCCATCAACTCAAGTGTAACCCAAATGAATTCAATTTATATAAATAAGTTCAATTAATATAAATTAAGTTATTCATGAGGATGTTTGATTCAATATAAAAACTATTTCATAGCTTAAATTTATATATAAATAAGATATAATGAGTTTTTTTTATAAGGCCTATATTATACACGCATTGAATTTAAATTTTTTTTAAAATAGAAAATCAATAAATTCATCAAATATGATTTATTTGATATTGATACTCTCGTAAGTGACACATTTGATTATTGTAAAACTTATTACACACATTAAAATTAATCTAAGCAAAAAATAAGGGAAACATAAAGTAAAACGACCTCCAATTCTAAAAAAATGTGAAGAAAAAATTTGTTATTTTATTTTATTATATATATATATAATATATGTTTTATTTTTGTCACATGATTCATGTAGAGAACATGGATGTCAAACGAATAATATTTTGTGAATATGATAGTTTTGAGCCAAAAAAAAAAAAGAGTAAAACAAAAAAAAATTCAAGGTTGTTGGATGAAAACCAAACTTTGTTAAGTCACGTGTATAAAAACACACTTATTTATATGATTAAAATTGTAATATTTCACATATGAGTAAGTCACATGTACAAAAACACATACTAATATTCCCGAATCGAAACCCTAGTCCCAACCCAGTTTGTGTGGCAGCGAGTCCGCCACCGTCTTTCTGTATTAATTAATGTTGAATTACCTTATTAAAGAAGTGTTTGAAATAGTTTTTAGGAAACACTCATTAGATTCTATCTATAGGACTGTGTTTTTGAATGTTTGTGAATGCCAACTTTATCTTAAAATTTTTTTAAAAAGCTAGAAGCAAGAGTATGATGTTTTTTCTTACTTCTGTTTTTTGTTTAGAGTTTAAAATTACAAGTTGACAGTTATATATTTAAAATATTTATTATATTATATTTATTTTTTAAATAATATTTTGAATTTTTATATAATTTGCATTTCCAAAATTTTTTATACACATTTTATGTATTTATACAAATTTTGTAATTTTTTATATTTTTATTAATTAAATATATTTTTGCAAGTATTAATTAAATATATTTTTTCAAGCATTTTATAAAAAAATAAATTAATATTTGATTCAATTTTAATAATACAATAATATTTATATCAACACATTTGTAGATGGTGTGAGTATCGAATTTTAGATAATTAAAAGATATCAATTTTATATAGTTAATGATATGATTGTCATTTAACTAAAAATTAAGCTTGGAAGCATTTATTCTCCATGCACTCAGAATTTTGCTTGTATTAACTTTACACTTCTATTTCCAAACAATTCTTACTTTGAATTCTGTCAAACTTCAAAATAATCTTTAGAATAATCACTTTAAAATAAACAAAAATATAAATTATATTTAAATATTTACATCGACTATATTATTTCATTTATTTTTTAATATGATTTTGAGTTTTGTGTTATTTTTATATATTTTCAATTTTTTTTAAAATTCAAAATTTTAAAAGAATTTTATCGTAAATTTTTGCGATATTGATGTTCATAAATTATTATTATTATAACTTTAATATAAATATTTTTAACATGTATTTAAAAATAATTAAATTTTTTAATCAAAAAATTTTCATCTAATAAATGATAAATTAAATAATTTTTTTTGAAATTTTTTTATTTATTATTTAAAATTTTGATAGATAAAATAATAACTGATTTTTAAATTTTTAATCTTTTGTAACAATTTTACTCAACTCGAATGAAAGAATGTATAAAGATGATTTTTTAAATAAATAGATAATCAATTATGAATATTTTTGGATATAGAGATGGATCCGGATCTTGAATTATCATACTTACACCTAACCCGTATATTCGATTAAATCAATATATATAAATTATTAAATTATATATATTAATTTTTGGGTATAATTTAATTATAATATGGTTTTATTGAATGATATTATTTGGATGAAATGAAGAAAATTATTAATATAGAGTTGATGTTATTTTGTTGGATAATGATATTAAAATAAATTATTTTTAATATTTTATTATTTTTTATAAATTTAATTTATTATTTATATATATATTTTTTATTATTCTCAATAATAATTTAATAAATATTCATAATTTATTCAAAATAATTAAATCTAAGAAAATATAATTATAGGTAGGGATGTCGACCCGATCCATGTACATCCCTGGTCCATCACCTCTCATATACAGTAAAATTGATTGAAACCGTTGTTTTTGCCAATTTTGCCGCCTCCACCGCCGCACCACTGCCGGAAGAGGTGCAGGGTGCACCGAGCACGGATGAAGGTTCTCCAGTGCTTGGGGCTTACCATTTTGGCCTGAAATAGCGAGCTTCCTTCGACCCGTCGCCCTTCATTTCTCGCGCAGACTGCGCGCTGTTTCATCTCGCGATTTCCTTCATTTTCGCCGTTGATTAGCTCAGTCCTTCAGAAGCTCGATTTAGCGATGGGCTATATGTTTTGGACCTAGCCCGTCGCTTTCAGCCGCGACCACCGCCCTCTGTCTCGATTTTGGCCTCGCGACCGCCGCTCGCCGCCATGTATCCGCCTTGCTCGACTTATTTTGATTTTTGAGGAGTGTTAATCTCGATTTTCTAGCCTTTGTGAGTCGGTTTAACCACTGTCCCGAGGGTGAGAATTTCCCACTCGATTTTATTCGATTATCGTGCTAGATATTGATTGTTGTTGGATTTTTGTGCAGGTACCAAAGTTTCATGATTGAGGTAAACCCAACAAACCTAGTTGCGTGTCGAACTATTAGATTCGACTTTTGGTGAATTATTTAATTTGCGATAATTTGGACTACGATATTTCGATGAATTGTTGGAATTGAGTTTTAGCCTAAAATTTAAACATTTCGAATTTTTAAGAAATATATTTTATGGTTCCGATATGTTTATGAAATTTTTGGTAAATAAATATTTACGATAAATTGGTTGTGCAAATTTAGTGAAGATGAACTATTGTATTTTCAATTGTGTTAATTTTGGCATAAAATGCTGAAGTCGAAATAATTGTTGGTGTTGAGTTGAGAGAGTTGGAAATTGCCGGTTTAACATCTTAAAGTATTTAAATAAAATTATTGGTGTGGATTTTGGGAAAATAATCAGCTGTTGCTAATTTTCGGAAAATATAGTGTTTCAGTTATTTATTGGTGAAATAATGTGATGAGTTCCGATTGGTGTATATTATCAGTTCAGACTTGAAATTGTGATTTATGGCTATTATGTTTTCCGAACAAAGATTGCTACTTTTTCAAAGAATTATATAGGTATTCCGACTATCGACGTGAAAATAGCTCATAGCTTATGTTTGTGCTATAAAGTTCCTCAATATTTCATGCTAGTAAATGCATCCTGTTTTGCAGTTTATTATTTATGTAATCTACTTAATAAGGAAATAGCAGTTACTGTATGTAGAAAGATTGAAATTATTGTTGGATAAAGCAATGATGTTCCGTTGTTATGTTCCCATCCCTGATGAATGAACCCTGGTATTTTGTCCTACGTTCGAACTGTTATGAGACATGTCATAAATTATTTGAACTCACAGCCTGTATTGCTTTTTGAGCATGATTTTTTTCGCCTGCCACTTTGTTATAATTTGAAGTAATAGATTATTGTGGGAAAACATGTTATTTCCGTAATGTGATGGTTTTTTTGGTTTACTTTTATACATAACTAATGCGTTGTTTTCTTTTTCTTATTGTCCATGATTATATTTTATCCATTCATAGCGTGTCCCTCAACAAGTCACTTTCAGATTTTTTGACGTCGTTGAGTGAACAACAAAAAACTTTCCTCAGCAAGTGTTTGGAAGCAAAACATCTTGAGTTGCTCTGTCGGGAAGCACTTGTAAGTTTCTTACCAACTTGGATAATATAGTGTTGAATAATGAACATTATTAACTTTCAACTTTGTTTATTCACCTTGACTACTTCAACCAATTAAGTGGTGAAATAAAATATAGATAAAATTCCAATGTTAGATTCCATGTATTCTGCATTCTTCAGTTTTAATTATGAGAAAGTTGCACTTTTTTTTAAAAAAAAGGAGAAAACTATACTTTTATACGTATAGTTGCATATAAATTAATTTGTATTATCATCAAATGTAATACAAAAAATAAAGAGTAAATTCAATTAATTAAATTTTTCAGTTGAATTTTGATTAAATTTATTTTTTTCAATTTTAATTTTTTCAATCATTATATGTATTTTCAGATATGTTTCTTTATCATTCAGCTTTTTATGAATCTTGTATGATTCACATTGATGGATTCAGCTGTGAATTCCATGACAGGCTTGCTGGTTCACTTTTCTTTGTTATTTAAATATGAACAGTTCAATAGCCAGTAATATATCATTGTGATGTTGCTCCTCTTTATTGAAGCCCTGGAGAAGCATATAATAATAAAATTGAATGGCTGCTAGTTTTTCACTCTTTGTTAAACATCTCTTAATTTGAAACTTGAACTAATTTAGCTAATTATGGTGCGGTGATGTTTCTTATGCATTGAAAAGTTGCAGGAACGGAGACCTTAACACCACATCATAAGCGGTTGATTCCCCCATGTTCTTTTGCGTCAGGAGGCTTGCTAGAACTAACAAATTACTCATTTTGAAATTGGGAAGTCATGGCACTTTTCTTAATGTTTTCGAAATTTACACCCGGTATTTTTCAACATCACGCAGCCCTGTGGAGTGTTACACAACTATGAGCAATATATCTTTTGATCCAGCCGAGAAATGCAGAGATTTTGAAAGACGACAGAGGATTGATGTTGTTATTGCTAAAGTTCGTGGATTGAAAAGTGAAGAGGAAATTTTCCAGTGTCTAATAAGTGATTCTGCATGTAAGTCAATAGAAATCCAGAGTATCTTGATTGATAACCTACTCAATCGCTTTCAAGATGACTGGAAGACTGCTTTGGGTATTTTTAGATGGGCGGAAACATGTTCTGCCAATAAACCCTTGCCTGAATCGTACGATAAATTGGTGGATATATTAGGGAAGATGAAGAAAATGGAAAAGATGAGGGCACTTGTGGAAGAAATGAATGAAGATCATCTCGTGTCACTAAACACCATAGCAAAGGTCATGAGACGATTTGCTGGTGCTGGAGAGTGGAAACAAGCTGTAAAAACTTTTGACGAGCTAGAAAAGTTTGGATTGGAGAAGAATACAGAATCCATGAACTTGTTACTCGATACTCTTTGCAAAGAGAATAAAGTTGAGCAGGCACGTGCAATATTCTTGGAACTAAAGTCACATATTCCACCAAATGCAAACACATTTAACATTTTTATACATGGTTGGTGCAAAATGAAGAGGATAGAGGAGGCATATTGGACAATTCAAGAGATAAAAGGGTACGGTTTTCGCCCATGTGTCATCAGCTACTCCACAATTATTCAGTTCTATTGCTACCAATGCCAGTTTTGGAAGGTCTATGAGTTGCTTGATGAAATGGAAGCTCAAGGATGTCATCCTAATATTGTGACCTTTACGACAATTATGCATTGTTTGACCAAGTCTGGAGAATTCAAGGAAGCATTAAAGGTGGCTGAAAGAATAAAATTAGCTGGATATAAACCCGATGTGCTGTTTTACAATGCCTTGATTCACACGTTAAGAAGGGCTGGTTGCCTGGAGGATGCTATTTATGTATTTACAAAAGAGATGCCCCATAATAAAGTAATCCCAAACACATCGACTTTCAATACCATGATCTCTATGTTCTGCCACCACAGACAAGAGCAACTAGCAGTGCAATATTTGAGGGATTTAGAAAATTCACCATATTGTAAACCCGACGTTCAGTCATTCTATCCACTGATAAAGTCATATTTCAGAGCTGGGAAGACGGGTGAGTGTTTGACGAAGTTGGTGGATACCATGGTTAAGAAGCACCATTTATGTCTTGATTTGGCAACATACACATTATTGATTCATGGACTGTGCAGAAATAACAGTTGTGAGTGGGCTTACCAGCTTTTCAGGGATATGATCACTCAAGGATTGAAACCTAGATATCTTACATGTTCATTTCTTTTGAAAGAGATCAAAGAAAAGAACATGTGTGATGAAGTTGAGTGGATTGAAGACTATGTGAAAAGAATGGAATCATCTTGAATGACCATTGTTTTTTGTCTAACTTTTTATTTTGATGCATTCACAACTTGCCTAGGTAGGAATTCTCACACAAGAAACCCAGACTATGTATATCAGTGTCACTTGGAATGTTTGGTTGTGACTTATCCAGGCTGGGGAACTAATTAATTTGTTAATATTGTAGCTTACATGTTACTTGAGAATAACTTGGAAAGTGTCTCAAGAATTATATTTGTTTTATGAATTGTATCAAGTCATCTAGAAGATATTCCTGTTATTTTATTTGGCTAGAAGGATTATGTGTGAATTATTATTGTATAAAGTGCTTTGAATGGTATGCCACATTATATTCATCAAAATGCCTAGGTTATTTCAACAACAAAAAAACGCTTAGTTTATTTTCTAATAAAGTAATTGCTTAGTTTATTTTATTTGTGAATATTTAAGTGGCTTAGGAGGTACTTCAATTATTTTATCAGTTTTTTTAAAAAATATAAACAAAATGAAAGTCTTAATATAAGTTTATCAAGACATTATGGATGACTTTAGTGGTGGAAAAAAAAGATGTAATGAGATTATCTTTACAGCTATTCTAAATAGTTTTTTTTCCTTTTTTTGTTTGTTTGTTTGTTGTTGTTCTGTACAATATACGATGAAAATGCTCTGTACTGATGGCTCTTTTAAAAGGTTACCATGACATGATATATACAATTATCTTTTAGTACTTTTGTTATAACAATGGTAGCGAAAGAAAGTGCAATTGAATGATGTATTTAATTATTTTTTTTAATAAATGCAATGCTTTTGATGACATGTCAATATATGTTTATATATTATAATTTGGATATGTTTTTTAAAAAATTACAACATGAGTAATGTTCGATCAATAACACACATGGGAGCTACATCGTCATCAGCTAAACCGATATGCAAGGTATGTCGTGCTATGCTTAACAAACACCCACGACTCAACCTCTATACTCGACCTCTATACAGCTGATACGATAACAGTACAACATGAAGTCACAATAACAAACAACATATGATATCAATATTTCAAGTGCATATCGCACATAAAATGCATCAAGAAATAGACAATCACAAATTTTTGGTATCAGGGATAACTCGACTAGTAAGCCGCCAGCTGATTCCAAAATAATCACGTATACCAAGAATATAATATAACAAAAGGAATGTGTCACAAGAATGATATAACTCAATATGAATGTCATAATATCATGCCCTAAACTAAATATCAAAATATATGTCAAAATAATAAACATATAATCAACGAGGCATTTAACAAATCATACAAACAACATAATCACATTAACACACCTAACAATATACAAATATGTTTAAAACTTAATTTATACGTTACCGTTGTATGTTACCGAACTGTAACATATCTAAACGAACTTTAAACGCTCAATTTTGATCTTTTCGGCCTAACTAAAAGATAATGTGCCGAATAATTCCACAATTCGTCAACAAAACTAAAATAATTCAACTCAACCAAATACTCATTCATAATATACTTATCATACATGGATGAAATCCTAACTCAAATTCCCATATTTCAAACTCTAAATTTTTTGTGCACAAGATTTATTAGAACACACAACATCTACCCAAATCGCGGACAAAATTCTATAACAAAGTAGTTTCAGGAAAACATGTATAACTATCTCGGTTATTAATGGAATTAAATGATTTTGGTTATATTTCAAAGATACTCATAGATCTACAATTTTTGTTTGAAAAAAATTCCAGAATCCTAGTACACAGCTCATATTCTCAAAATATTGTAGGTTCTCATCCCAACTCAAATACAAAATACAATTTATACACATTTTAGTAGAAAATTCATATCAAATCCATAACTGATTGAAATTCGATAATTCAAGTGACCAAAGAAAAAATACATAGCACTAAAAATTCTATGCAGGTCATAACTACATATTCTCATTGTACAAATCCCAGCAACATGAAGAACAACTCACTAACTGAATCTCGAGAAAGTCTTGGATCAAGCTATTCCGAAGGAAAAAGAGTTGAACGCAACTTGGAATAACAAGTTTGAGTCAGTGCTGCAAACTAGAGTTCAATTACCAGCTAAACAAGGTCTGAAAATGAAGAAAACTCAACCAAAAAGCTGATGGAGTTCAAGGCAAGGCATCACCAGAAATCACAGAAACATGGCTCAAGTTCAACCGCTGTGATCTGGCAGAATATTTGCTCTAAAATTATGATTTATTGCTGAGATCGAAGCTTAGGATGTAAGGAACAAAATCCTTCAAGAAATTTGAAATTCGGCATAGGACGGAGAAGTTATGACTGATCTACGTTGGCTGTTCAAGATGGTGATGGGAACTGGGGAGAGCTTGGATTGTTTTCTTTATATATACACGCTTGCCTATTTACGATTTTAGTTTTTTATGTTATCAATCGCATTTTTAGTCATTTATCTTCCGAATTTTGGGAATTTTAATAATTTTTATCAAAAATGTTGATGTGACACTATATACGTTAGAGTTATGTCAGCGTTGTATTGATGTCACATCAAAGTCATGTCATAAAACAAGACTAAAAATGCCAAAAAAAAAAATAAATATAATGGACCAAAATTAAAATGTGAAAACATAGAATACCAAAATCGCAAAAAAAAAAAAAAAAGTAAAAAAGCAATTTCCCTAATAATCATAACAAAAATATCACAGAAAAAGGTTGCAAAATATTTTAATCTTCTCATCATCATCTTCGACCTGACATGAATTAAATCATTATCTTCATCACTGGTTCAAATATCGGACCAATAAAATTTTCAAATTCACTTAAAGAATATTGATACAATAATCCAATTATATATATAAATATTAGTATTACTTAAATAATACAAACTTTTGTAATTCATGTTTTTAATTAAAAAAATGAAATCACATAATTACCAAGATCGTGATTTGAATGTTATGAATTTGAGTTTTCTTTTTTATTAATTATTTTAAAAAAATCATTGTTGTTACTATAGTAATGATATTATTATTGGGGGCTTCGGAGCGGATTCGAGGATGAGGATGACATTCTCATACTCACCACATTTCAGGTTTTTCCCGTAAGAAAAATTGTCATCCCCAATCCAAATCATAATATTTAGTTCGATTTTCCTTTTCTTAATTGGTTTGCTTCAAATTTTAAACATATTACATGCCTTCACTTTTCGATAATATATATATAATACAATATTTATTTGAGTAAATCTCATGTGAGGTACTCTCACGAATTTATATTCGTAAGACGAGTTGATTTGGTCGATATTTAAAAAGTATAGTAATACTTTTTGAATTAAAAAAACAAGTCATTTTCATGTATTTGATCGAATTGGAGATTCGTCTCACGAATCCATATCACAAAATTGACTCGTGAAACAGTCTCATAAGATTTTTTTTATATATATATATTTTATTTATTTCTTTCAGATAATATATGCAATCATCTCTATAGTATACTTACAACGGTTCAGTTCTGAATATATTTGTTTGCTAATTTAATATCTCAATATGTTTAAATATTTAACCGACTACACACATATGAGAGACTAAATTAGCGAACAAGTATATTTGAGAAACTGAACAGGGAAGAGTGCTAAAGTGCAGTGATGCTTTTAACCTTAGGGCTCATTAACTCAAGGTCAGACATTACAATTTACTTTCAATTATCAAAATCTGGTATTGAAAATTCCTAGAAGATTTTTTTGTTTACAAATTGCAATATGCACATGTACGTTGTATTCTGGATTATACCAAAATAAATGACTATTTTTCTCTTTTTTTTTTTTTTTTTTTTTTTTTTTTTATCTGTATTAATAAGATAGTTATTAGTTTGCTTTAGAGATAGATAGCTTTCTGTATGGTTCAAGACACGATTTACAAATTAGTTACTTGTACTATCAATTTATCTCATTTTTAATGAAATGAAGGTTAAATCATACAAATAAAATTTACATATATACTTATTAATTTGCAAAAACTTTTTAACTTTTCAAGTTTATAAGAATACAAATTTTTTGGGATTATTCCGCTTGATCTTGTTACTCCTCCGATACACGGTGGTTTCTGGGAAATAAAGAGTGGTTATATAAAAATATAGAAATATTTTGTGAAAGTTTAATATTTTTCTCTTAATTTTCTCTATTTTTTCTCTTCAACAACATATTTTTTCCTCTCTACAAAACTACAGTATTTCTCTCATTAAGCCACAGGAAATTGACCATTTAGATGTGAGAAAAACAACTCATGTCTTCCATCCTACAAAATCACGACACTTGTTGGTTGTTAATTGAAGTTTATAGGAAGTGAAAGTGTATAGGTACATATCTAATGTATTTATTAAATTATTTATTAATTATTTTAATTCAAAAAATATTCACATTTATATTAAATACTCACATCAAATTTCTGAGACGTTACATATCTTTCTTTTCAAATATAATAGAGAATAAAAAAAACATAGAAGTTATTTAATTGAATTCAAAAATATTTTCATAATTTATCGTACAAAATGTAAATATACATATAACCTTAAGTGTATATCTAACATTTTTCACAGAATATGTCTCTTGTGAGACGGTCTCACAAATCTTTATCTGTGAAACGGGTCAACTCTACCGATATTCACAATAAAAAATAATACCCTTGGTATAAAAAGTAATAATTTTTCATGGATGACCCAAATAATATATATGTCTCACAAAATACGACCCATGAGACCGTCTCACACAAATTTTTGCAATAAATATGAAACAAGCAAGTTTGTTTCTTATAGTTGTTGATAACTTAGATAACTCACATAAAATTGATAAAAATATTTAAGAACATATTAACCGAAAATATTACAAATAAATACAACGTTGATATGTTTCGACAAACTTTTTATTAACGAAAAAAACATTAGTCTATTATTTAAGAGGTTCAATTCAATTTTTTAAGTTCGATTCAGACCCTCGAAATTTTAAGGACGACACTTGATTAGATTAAACATGATGTAAAAACCATAGGGACTCTTTTGTTTCACTTGAAATTTTGATGTTGTAATAAATAGTATTATCGATTGGTGTGGATATTGTAGTGAATGGGAATCGTGGAAGTCGGCTTCCCCGCTTAGCTGCCCACGGTCGACTCTCTTTCTCAATCTACTGTAACTAAATTTTCGTGGGATATGATGTCTCTCTCTCTCATCTCCTTATCCTCAGTTTCCATGCTTTTATCTCCGTCCCTCACTCCTCTTACCACATGCAACTATCCCCTTCTCAACCGTAAATGTATTCGTTCCCACTTTTCTTCATCCTTTCGTTTTCATCCCAATTCAATTTCTCGTTTTTCTTCTATGCCGATTAATGGAGATGAATTTGCGGGCAACAGAAATGACTCTGATGGGTTAGGAGAATCTAGTACGGACAACGACGAAGGATCCCATCACCGCCATGAATTATGCAGGGAGTCTTCTGCCGGCCTTCCTGAAAGATGGCATGTTTTGGGGCTCGGCCAGGCCATGGTAAATTTCTAGTTTTTTTTTCTTTTGATTTTTGAATTTTCTGTTTCTTTTGGAGGTGGGATGTGGAGAATTTGGATTAGCAATGCGAAGAAAGCTTGTTTAGAGTTGGTGACCTGAGGTTGTGTTTGGATGGAGGGTTTGGGAGTAAAGGGTTTCACATAGTCGAAACAAATCCATCCAACTGTTATTATTATTATAGTATTGGATTTCAAATTCTTACTTAACAAGGGCATTTGAAATCCTAAGCTGTTTTTTAAAAAATTAGGCACCCCAAACTTATTTTTTAAGATCTTATTTGATTGTCTTTTAGAGCACAATTTAAAACCGGGGGGAATTGGAGCAAAACTAAACTAATGGGTATTAGAATGAAATAACATGTATGGAGGCAGTTGTTTCATATACAATCTATTCGCTTGCAAGTGTTTCAAGGCCATTGGTTTTCGTTTGAAAGAACAGAGCTTGAGGAAGTTTTCCAGTCAAGCAGTTCAATGCTCATGCTTCTGGTTTTTTGAAAAGTTAAACTTAGTTGTTGTTTTTTGGGGACAATGGTAGGTCGATTTTTCTGGCGTGGTTGACTATGATTTTCTGCATAGACTTGAATTAGAGAAGGGCTCGAGGAAAGTAGTGAATCATGAAGAAAGGGGAAGAATTTTGCAGGCTATGGATGGACGAAGCTACATGGCTGCAGCTGGCGGTTCTCTTTCAAATAGTTTGGTGGCCTTGGCCAGGCTTGGCAGGCAATCTATTGGAGGCCCAGTGCTAAATGTTGCTATGGCTGGCAGTGTTGGAAGTGATCCTTTAGGTGGATTCTATAGGTAGGTTTTCTTTGCATTTTTTTAATGAAATTTTTTTTAAAAAAAAGTATAAAATTTTTTTTTTAGCTTTCAGATAAAAAATATATCTTCATCAAACTGTTTTCTTTGCATTGTTTTAGTATTAATACATTTGCCTTTTCCAGATGCACGATTAACTTTTCTTAAGGTAGGGATTTTACTTTTAGCGTGCTCTATCAATGACCTGCACTAGATTCTGTGATGCATTTTCCTCACCAGAATCTCGAGTGGACTAGGCCACTGGACGGGGCGAGTTGTCCACCATGATCAAATTATTCATGACCAGGGTTTTGACTCAGTTAACATGCACAAGGCAAATAAATTTGGGGATTCTCATTTCTAACTTCCAAAATTAATAAATATTAAAACATATTTAAACGGAACCAGCAAATAACTTTTTGGGGCAAGGTCTAACTGCCGGATGCATGACTGAGACATATAATAGATGGAATGGAACTTAAACATCTGAACACGAACTATTAGAATACAAATGGAACACAATTTAATGATGTCATTTAAGAACTGAATTACTTAGCCGAGAATTTAACTAGGTGATTGTATCTGTTCATGAAAAGCGAGATAAACAAATGTGAGATAATTTATTACTCTACATCTCTATCAAAAAAATAAACAATCTTAAACTTTGTTGGTGGAGATCATGTATTTTAAGTCTTAGGCAACTCTACCCAGTTCTAACATTCCGACTTTTGACTTTCTAATCCTCAGCTCCCAATATCTCAGACTCTCAACCCATGTGGGCAAATGGTGAGTTGCCAATTCAAGAAGGACAAGCGGCAAACAACGATAAATGATAACAGAAAAATCTTATAACATATATTAGACAATTTGTAGAAACGAACTCAGCCAAACATCTATACTGAACAAAAATTAGAACAGAGCTTGTAATACATATAATTATGGTTTCAAATACATTATTTCCCTTACATTTCTCGTATCACGAGTCCTGGTCTCAGACCATACTTGTTGATAGTGTGTGATAGCAAAAACTTGCTCTTTTGTTTTGGATCTTATGCAATTATATTATTGTGTTTCGAATTCAGTGTTGTCTTTGAACTTCTTGCCTCTGCTATTCTAGAAATTCTTATGGAAACTAAGTTATCATAACTCTGTAATTCAATTCTGTATACATGCTTGAAGATTGTTATGGTCTTTCATAAACCAAGGGATTTCCATTAAGTAATTCTGCAATAATCTTGCAGAAATCTTAGCCTTCACGTTTATGTTACTTAGGAGATATTTCCTTTCTTGCTAACATGGGACAACAAATTGACAAATCACACATGCATTCAATAAAGCTGGTCTGTGTCTATCACTTTTCTCCACCAATTCTCAACTGAGTCAACTCTACCCATCGTGTTTGTCTTTGCTGGATATAGTTTTAGTTGTTGGGTACCCGTGCCACTTAACATTCAAAATATTGCTTGCCTTAATCGGAAATTGGTCTATCTTCGCAATGTGGCTGTCCAAAGATCTATTTGATATTTTTATTCTTGTCCAAATATTTATTTCCCGCATTCTCAACAAACCAATTCCATATACTGACTGCTTAGTATCAGCTCGAACAGCACATCGATATTTGCCGACTCTTACAGATTTTGCTTAGATCGAACTTTGCGAGTGAATATAAATTTTCTTTTCTGCACCAGTGAAGGATGGAACTCCTTTCAGGATGAGCAGCTGACTACTTTCTACCAATTTCTCTGTATTTGACAAATAACAGATTGTTCTCTGACTACTTAGTAATCAGATGAGAAATTGCAATTTTAGACCGGTACATTGGCCAGTTTTAGGTTTTATTTCTGTAACTTGTCAAAGTTTGGTTTCCATCCAATAACTTGGAAATTTTTTTTTGCTCCTTTTATGCCTCGACCACTAAATCCATCGAATATGGTTTATTTGGCACCGATGCTTTCCCACGTGACACATGTGACGATAATAAAACTTATTTTATACACATTAAAACTTGTTTTTGTTTAAGTTGATTTTAATGTGCATAATATAGACTATTTTTGTCATGAGTAATGTAGAAGAGCATCAATATCAAATAAGATTTAACGAGTCTAATATATGTTTTATTCTCGTTACATGTGTCACGTAGGAGAGTATCAGTATCAAATAAACAATATTTGATGATTTCGGACAAAAAGAGACCAAAACAAAAAAACAAAATTCAAGTTACTTGATTAAAACCAAAATTTGAAAAGCTACAGGACAAGACACATAACAGGTCAACTTACAGGACTAAAATTGCAATTTACCTAGTCAGTTGTTCAGCTCGGATGGCACAAAGAAATTTGCTGACCCTTACAGATTTTACTCAGATCTAAACTTCGGCGAGCAAATGTGAATTTCCTTTCTGCACCGGTGAAGGATGGGACTACTGGAACAGTCATTGTTTTGACAACTCCTGATGCTCAACGGACAATGCTTTCATACCAGGTAAATAACATTTTTGTAGCTGACAAAATTCAGGAGTTTTAGAAATTAACAAAGCTGTGCAAGAACCTAATTGGGTACTACATTTCTATACAGAGTCTAAGGTGAACACTTAATTCTATTGAACGCTTCCTTTTAGATGAGTATGACAAAATAATGGAAGCAATTATTCTCCATAGCTCCCTAATTTATGCTGCATTCTAAACCACAATTTCCACCAGAGCCGCATAAAACTAACGTACTGTGAGGGCCACAAGTCAGAAATACTACTGTGTCCCTTTTTAGCTTCACAATTGCTACGTATACGGCCACGTTTTATAATTTGGTAACTACCTTAATCTATTGATTATCTGAAAGTGGTTAGAAAATTAGAACTTCAAACCTATCGTATGATATATAGTTTAGTGTTTCTAAAAAAATTCAAGACAAATAATTTCTATTGTTGATAAATACTTTTGCATTGTCGGCTGTCGGAATGTGACATATAATTAGGGGTCTAGGAAGTAGTTTTTTTTTTTAAATGGCACATTTCTCAACCACCTCATGGATTCTACAGAACTATAAAAGATTCAGCCCATGAGTTTCATTTGATACTATATTGATTATTCTCCAAGTCGTCTTCAAAAGTTCCAGATTCAATATTTCTTTCAACCAAAGAGTAAGTAGTGATGAACTCCAAACCAGTCATACTTTTTAATGATATATGTGTATTATCACAGTTATCGGACCAGTCAACAACATTATCATTAATTTTCAACTTCTCATATTATGTAAGACAAGATTGTTCCACAAGTTTCTCAAATAATAAGTCCTGTTTTGTTAAATCAGGGTACATCTTCAAGGGTAAATTATGATCCCTCCTTGGCCAGCTTGATTTCCAAAACTAGTATATTAATCGTTGAAGGATACTTGTTTGAATTTCCTGACACAATCAAAACAATTGCCATGGCGTGTGAGGAGGCCCGAAGGTGTGGTGCTTTTGTTGCCATCACAGCATCAGATGTCACGTGCATTGAGAAACATTATGATGATTTCTGGTAAACATTACACCCACCTTACATTGCTGCGTTTATAAAAAAAAAAAAACTACTCAATTGATTGTACACTTCTATAATCACTAGATGGCTGCATCGATTAATTATGAGAATTGGCATTGCTCTCATGATAGCTGATTGTATTGTCATGAATCAAACAAATGTAATATCATACATCATGAGATGCTTATTATAAACACTTTCATGTTGATGCTACTTTTTAAAGGAAATTATTTTTGTTATTAGTAATCTCTTTTGGGGGTTATCATGTGGAATTATTTAGATAGATGCTTAACCGGATTGTGATTTGTATGCATACAACCTGAGATGTGTCGGATGCCGACTCTAGGAAATAAGAAACTGTTGGCTGTTGAATTTCAAAATCCCTCTTTATGAATAGATAAAACTACAGAGTCTCCAAAAGATGGCTATGCTTCTCTCATTTTGGTTCTATTGAAATGCATCATAGATTTTTTACCTGAAAAAACTTAAAATTATGTTTTAAAAAAAATTGTTAAAAAAAAAGAGAGATGCATCCACATAGTTTGTGAGGTTGTATCTGCATTGTGATTATTTCATTAATCGTGAAAAGATATTGGTACTAATTCCCTACATTGATCTTACTCTATTGCATCCACTGAAAATAAAATGAGCTAATCTACTCTATGATTATTTCGTTGAATTAATCTGACTTTTGAACTTTATTGGCTAGGAATATAATGGCAAACTATGCCGACATTATCTTTGCAAACAGCGACGAAGCAAGAACTTTTTGTGATTTTTCCTCAAAAGAAAGCCCTGTTTCGGCCACAAGGTACCTAAGCCATTTTGTTCCATATGTTTCGGTGACAGATGGTCCTAGAGGCTCTTATATTGGTGTGAAGGGGGAAGCTGTTTACATCCCGCCTTCACCTTGTGTTCCAGTGGATACCTGTGGAGCAGGGGATGCTTATGCATCTGGAATATTGTATGGTATATTACGTGGCATATATGATTTGAGAGATATGGGTAAACTAGCTGCTAAACTTGCATCTGTGGTAGTTTCACAACAAGGAACGCGGTTGAAGGTACACGATGCTATAAGGTTAGCGGAATCATTTGCATTCCATCATGAAAGCTCCACAATCTTCTCAGATGTAGGTTCCGATCAAATTTCCAGCTTATAATTTGATTTACTTGAATGATGGAAATGCAAAAATATCACACATGCTAATCTCTATGTTGGACCAGTATATTTTTATTTGTTAGCTTATTTTTCTTGACCATTCGAAATGTTTTTATTCATTTGTTATTGTAGTTGCATATTCTTGCGGTTTCAAATTTATTCATCAGGTTTAGAGTTGTACCAGAATGCTTCACAAATGTAGCTACACGACCTTTTTGTATCATGAGATATTGATTTTCTTGAAATTTTTAGCTAATAAGATGCATAAAATATGCAATCGTCGTTTTGATTTACTGGATTAACTATTTTTTCCAAATGGAACTGTTCCCACGTTCGATTTACTAGTTAAAATAAAAGATCAAGTCTGTTCAAAATCAGATGCTCGGATTTTTTAATGGTGCAATATCGCCTAAAATCCCTAAACCCATTCTCAAGGGATCTTTCTGTCATCTCTCTAGAAAATATGTTGGGTTGGTCCACATTCCTATCTGCTAGAAGCCTTTGTTTTAGATCGCCAGTGCTTCATGTGCATGAAATATACAATTTTATTCTTTTTTAAGATAAATATAATACATAATTTATGCATTTTCTCGTTGGACTCCTCTTCTCATATGAACCCCCTATTATTTCAGAAACAATCACAACAGCAGTAATTGGACTTCTCTCTTCTTCTTTTTCAAGCTTTATTCTCTCCTTGCTTAATCTTGATTTTCAGTTTGTCTTTTATGGAGGTGTACTTTATACAGTTGGTCAATCAATTGTTAAAAAGTTCAACTTGGCGTTCTAATTCTCTTTGTTAGTTACAAAGGAAAATGTTTTCGGAGTCGTCAATGCCTTTTCCTCGTGTTTCTTTAAGTGGCTTTTTAGGTAATTCTTGGGCCGTCGGATAGAAAACTGTCTTGACTCTCCCGTCTAATCTGATAGCTTCTCTACTGTGAAGTCTGTAGAGATGACTTGACATGTACTATGGTAGGGATACACGTTCCAATTTCTGCTGTCAATACAAGGGATGATAACGGGCGAGGTTTTAACTTTTTTGTTAAAAATAAATTTCTTTCTTTTCAAATTTATCGAATAGTATTCAACTAAAAAAACCCAACGGACTGATTGTGTTTAGCAAATTCATTTGTCCTGATTTTAACGTTCGTGGCGTGTATAAAAATGTTTGCCAAGTCTATATACAATTTTTCGAGCATTTAGTTTTTTTTTTCTTTTCATCCAATCCACATCTCGAATGTGTCAAAAACCAAAAACGAAGGTGAATGCGAATAATGATACAGTGGTTGCCTCAAACGCTGGTTTGATACAACATTTTACAAGTCAACAAATCTTTGACATAATAAATTAATTAAAAAATGAACTTTTTTTTTGTGTATATATATTATACGCACAACTGGATGCAATGAGATGGAACTACGCATGGCAGGCTGCATGGACCCAAGGACTCCTCTTTCCACCATGAATATAGACGGGGCCTGAAAATACATTAGACAAATACGATCGATCGTCACACGTGCATTAATAACTCTCAGTTGAATAATAAGAATTTAAAAGCTACTATGGAAGGACGATTAAACCGAAAGAGGAATGGAAAGAACAAGGGACATTCAGTTTAAAGTCCCTTCGACACTCGAACAATTTTCACAAGGTAAAATCACCCCAAATGCAATTATTAAGAATTAGGAGTAGCTTTGAGATAATTTACCCTTCTCGAATTGAAGTTTAGCATTCCAGCAAACTGCGCAGTATGCCATGGAAACACCCAAAAAATCTACATAAGCACTTCAGCTGGCACCCCAGAGCGCAATACTTCACAAGGGAAGAAAGCCTCCTGCCGTATAGCACAAACTATGCCACTAGTTATGAAGACTATAAGGAGCGGCAGAATAAACCATACATGTTATAGAGCTCAAACCTTTAAACCTGCAAATTCAATACAGGATGCTGGCTAAGCGAGGGAATCTGAACTCAGAAACTGAGCCAGCTTCTACCGAGATCCCAAAAGGTTTAAATGATCTTCTGGATTGGTCCTTGACCAGGCATATCTACAAAAGCTATTTTTCCTTCTAAACATAAACAACAGATGTAGATACACACGCAATGAACAAACGGATAAGAGGGCATCAGCAGGAAAAAGAAGTAAACAAATCGAGAGCATATATACCTCTGCATATAACGGATTATCTATGCTCCGACTTCAGAAAAGGGCTCCAGTTCAAGTATCTTTTGGATCTTCTAGTGGCAAAGAAAATCAAACATATCACATTAACCGACCAAAAGTTAGAGTAGATGTCAACCTTATGGAGACATTATTTGGTCGAAAAGTTAAGATGCAACAAATAACCACTATGAAAATTTAAAAGAAATTTCAAATTTAAATAGACCCCTAAAAGAATATGATGCAACGTCAGCATGCTGGCCAATGAATAATGCATCTCCCATATGTTTAGTTTGGCATTTAGTAAATACAGGTAATTTTTTTTTACAATTTCTGGGAAACTTTTCTGGCAAACTAGAGTAATTTATAAAAAGTGCAATCATAAAACGACACAAATCATTCAGAGGGTATCACAAACTCCCGTTGATCTGAATCCACGTGCAATTCCTAACTAGCTTCTCTGCGGCGATAGAGAAACAAAAATAATAGCCACATAAGGAGGTTCAAGAAGGGTTAACCAATGGAAACCATAAACCACAAAAGGGCCACTTTTTCCTATCATGCAATAACATCTTACATTTTAGAATACTAAAACCAAATTATAAGCAGTTACACCTCAATAACCTCACCTTTCAGGTGTATAGGTTTGTTCCATTGGAAAAAGAGAGAAGATGCTGCTAAATGGCAGTAACCTTGATGGCTGAAATACAACTGATAAAGGAGTTAAGATGCCATCACAATTTCCGAAAATAATGGTTAACTTTCTGTAAAATGATGGAAAAAACACATGAAATATATTTCTTCAAGTAATGATTTTGCTTACTATCAAACTAGCGAAGAGGGCAGCAGACAATGCAACTTGAGAAGAATTGTCTATTTGTTGCAATTAAAATCTAAGCTGTACATACATCAGAAGTCGGGAAAAAATAAGTTACTTCTCCTCTGGAAAAGGAGTATTGAGAGAAACATAAGATTGTGCAACGTTACCCTAAACAATACAGTCCTCTTATCTAGCAATAATTTCTGAAAAGCAGTTCCATGATAAAATAACTATTGACTCCTGGAAGTTGGAAATGTATATAATATCCAGTTGCCTAAGTCTTGACCGATGGTTGGCATGCTACGGATATATTTGGACTCAATCTTTTGTTTATGACTGACAAACAGCTAATTTCCGGATGAGCCTAATTTGGCATCTCTCTTCATTGCCATGTGTCTTTCAATCAACTTGTCCACGAAGTCTCGGATCTGCCCCAACAACAAAAATTGAATAGGAAATTAGAAGCCACAAAAAGTTTATCGAAAGAATCTAAATAACTTAAATCAAAATAATTATGCAAAAGATGAAAACCAACTCATAAACAGGAAACATACACGGCCAACAGAAGCATCTAATGACACCAATATTTTGTTACTTCTTTACATAAGAGGTCAAGACACCTTACTATCACGCCCATAATAATTTTCCAGTCAAGAAACTTTTGAATTTTAAATTTTAGAAGTTCCAAAAACTGCAAGATCCTCCCTCCGAATCATCTCCAAGTGCATTTAAGGTAAATGTCATACATCTGAAGCTGATAGTTTTGGTTCATTAAAAAAAGATCTAAGCCAAATGTTTCCTTAAGATTATTTCATCTCAAAAAAATCTCACAATGAACGACTACCAAAATTCGCATGATACTAGGAAGCAAAACTACAAAATTTTAATTTATCTGAGCCTTTTATCCCGGCATTTATATCACAAAAACGTACCAAGTTTTTAGAAACAAATTATTAGCAGAAACCATTTGCCACTAAGCCAATATATTCAGTAAAATAAAACCTACAAAATTCAAAGTAATTGCAAATAGATCCCCACCTTGTTTTTGCGTCTGAAATCCAGAAACTCAGATACAGCCATAGCTTTCTCCACATCATTAGTATGTTCCATGACCTGGAAAAAAAATTTAAGTTCGCTGACAGAAGCAAAGTAAAAACAAGCAGTGTTGCAGCGTAAATCAAGGAGAAAACCTTGGTAGCAGTTTTCTTCATGATTGACTTGTAACCTTCTCTATCAATTTTCCTAGCTTTATAAAGAGGCATAAGCAACGAAGCAACATAGTCCACCACAGCATGTTTTAATCGCTCTGCTCCTCTAGGTTGATTGCCTTTTGATTCGTTGTTTAATGCAACGTACGAAGCAGAACTATCAATGGCCGCTGAACTAGGCTTCCTAGCATATAACTTTGAGTTTACGTTTGAATCCTCCTCATCTGTTAAGTGCATTGTTCCATGAGAGAAGCCTGAACTTGCTGCAGCTGCTTGACTTTGCCATCTGTCAATAGCATTGTAATCTTTTATGCCCACACTTCCCTCACTATCAACCCAAGCTTTTGTGAATATGCTACTATCTACAGCTGCGTTTTCCCCAGAGTGTTCCCTGAAGTTCAACTGACTCGCAATCTCATTTGAACGGCTCTGTTGTGAACGATTATCAACTGACATCCTGGAATTCTCCAGGTTGATGCCAGCAGCGGAAAAATCAACTGACCAATCCCTCACTCTGCAGTTCCTAGAATCTATGTCAGATAAGAAATCTTGCTTGCCTATAGCAGCACCAGAAAAATTCTTTCTGATATCAGATTCATCCATATGGGTCCATTGTTCATGCGTAGCAAATTTGTGAAACGAAAGAATCTTGGGAAGCTGCGGCAATGAATTATGCATGACACCAGAAGCAGCATATGCCTGTAGCATATTACAAAGACAAACAAAAAGAAAAGAGGTGTAACAGATGGAAAGCTGCCCCATAGGCACATTGCTCAACCAAGTCCAACAATAGACAGAAAAGAAAGACCACTAATTGAGGATAACTTCATGGGTAAAAGAAATTTTTCGTCGGTTCACTGCTTTATGCCCAGTGCTGAAAGCCAAAGATCACAAATTGGAAATATTTATGGCACCAGAAAGTCGCAAAGTTTCAAAATTAAAAGTGAAAGAAGATAATACCACTAACATGATAAAAATAAGATTGTACATATTCTGAAAGCCACAATTTCTTTAAGCTCAAATTACAGTCAAAGAAACTAAAGGATCAACTTCCATTACTTCAGGTCAACTGAAAATCAATTGTCATCCTTCAATTTATTTGCATAATGAGTAACACATTGACGCACACAAAAATATCCAGAAGAAGTGGTCACACCACTAAGAATGCCCAACAATTTCCTATTTCGGTCCGAGAGCAGAAACCAAAGAAAGGCACGTGTGATCATCCTTTCTAATTGGAGTAGTTCGGAGAAATATTATACCAACTTCGCAAAGGTGATCATCCATGGGAATCCACTTGTGGTTCCGAACATCAATTCGTATATCACATAAAAATGGCAAAAGATGTGACGAAGGATAGGTAAAAGATGTGATGAGTGGATAGGAAAAAGAAGGTGAAACAAGCAAACCTTGGCAGCTGCAATAGCTGCAGCTTGGGCTGCTTCTGCAGCAGCAATGGCAGCACTTTCTTCTTCAGAGATGGGAATTTCTTGATTTTTCTCCTCCACAACACTTTGAGATCCTATTGAACCATGAGAGCATGAGAATTGCACATCAGCTTTAGGGTCGATTCTTGTTTCTGATTTCATAGTTTTGTCAACCACTTTCTTAGTTCTTTCACTGGATGGGAATGGTCCCACAGATGCTGACATTTTTGAACTTCCCTTGCTCTCTGGTTCAACATGAATTGTGCGCCGAGGGGGTTTTCCAGACACTAGAGAAGATTTGCTTTTTGAATCCAATGTAGTTGATTGTCTGAGCAATTTAAGTCCCCCTTTAGAAGCCTTATCTTTGCGGAAAAGTTCAACCCATACATGGACGAGCTGGCTAGCAATGGCGCGTATATCACGACTGGTATGCACACAGACTTTCTGTTTCACAGTTTTTCCAATACCTAAGCATGATAAAAGAAATGATAATTGATATGGTTTCTAAAAAAGCATTCAGAATGTGAAACTTTGCAAGATCATCTCAACAAGATATCACAGGAAGCCAAAATAAGATATAAAAATCTCAATTGATCATCGATGAGTTTAAAAAGAGGCTGCAATTTGACTGTTTTCTCGAGGGAAAGAAATAACACTTCCAAGGAAAACCTGTGAGATCAACCAAGTAAAAGAAGTCTCAAACATATTTGGGTGCTTTAAATACTTCCACTCGCATCTAAAAACTTTGTCATTGCGAAGTATAGATTAAAGAAATGGGATGGCCCATGGGTTTTCATTAAAATATGCATAAGTTGTTATGCAACTAATGCATTAGAAAAAGAGGGGGCAAGGAATAAAGGTGAATGTGAGGTAAGCACCTGATGATCTAACTGCAAGTAAATCAGTTGAAATAAGTACAAGTAGACGAACGCAATGACGCAAGAGCTGAGTTCCATCCTTCCCCAAGGAATCCTGTCATGTACCATAAAATTCAGTCAATAACAGACATTTCAGTGAAAGCAAGTGCAGTGCAAACTTCACATCCATGAGAGCACTTACCAGAATCCATGAGTTAAGCACACTGAGCCCTTCTTTAGTGCTGGCAAAGGTCTTTAAAAATCCAACAGGAAGTCGTAACAGCTCTTTAGCCAGACAGAGTCTCCCAGATGACGTTTTTGCCGTGAAAAACATGTCCTTTAACATAGAGCCCCGAGTCAAAAGGCGAGAGGCATCTAGTGAATTCTCACACAAACCATTGGAGAACTCTAATGCCTCAAGTCTCTCAACAATGTCCCTCATCTCACTCTTTCCAATATCCGAATGACGCTTTGCAGCCTCCATGGCCTCCACTTCGGTAGTATAATCGGTCCCTGTTTTCAATATATCCATAATTCGTATAGCCTCTCGGAGTCCACTCATCATTGCACCACCAACAGTGTCAGGATGCTCCTTGCATGTGGCTTCACCAGCAAAAAATAAACAATTCTCCACTGGTTTTCCCAAAATATCATAGTCTTCTCCAGATGCTCCCACAGCAACATAAGAGTAAGCACCATAACAGTATGGATCTCTGCCCCAATCAGTTACTACAGATGCTACTGGATCAGATACTCTATCCTCCCCAAAAAGTTTCCGTAGAATAAGTAAAGCATGATTTACATGATCTGAAGTGCTAATATTTTGGCCTTCTATGGCGGCCATACCAACAACCAAGGCTATAAGAACAGGTGCCCCCACAGTTTTCTTGACATTCCAGAACATGAAGCACCGCCCTCGCTGATCTGTAGTTTCAGCAGCAACACCAAAGTAATCGATTGTCTCGTCCCAAAACACTTCAGGAAATTCTAATACTACTTTATTTAGAACGCCAAAGCCCAGTCGCTGGATAGATTGATGTTTCCATTGAGGTAACGGAGGCGAAAAATTGATAGTTTCAGCTTTCAGGCACCCAAGTGGCACAGAGACCAGTACAGCATCACCCGAAAATTCCTTACCATTGGATGTAGAAATTTTAACCTTGTTATGCAGCTCATTATTCATCTCATGACACTTCGCATCATAGGATATTTTGGTAACTACATGATCCAGGTAAATGCAAAGTCCTTCACCAAGAGATTCAACAACCGCACTGTAACCTCCTTTAATCATACAATGAGCTCCACCAAATCCTCCATACACATCATCCTGATTCCAGTTTGGAAGTGAGACATCTTGAAGCAAAGCAGCACAACCATACTCTAAGTGAGCAAAATGCCAATCCATGACTCTCCTCTCGATAGGATTCAAACTCTTTGTTTTAGAATCTTGAGCAATGTGAACATCGTCTGCAGGTCTTTTGGTGGAACTAACAGTATCAGGAAATTTATCAGATGCAATTTCCATGTCATCTTGTGCAGAGTGCGACATACGACATCTCTTAAGGCCATACTCTAAGCCTTCTTCAAGAGACATTTTCATGGCATGTTCGCCTTTTTCAGCAACCAGCCGTACCATGTCATCGAGTAAGCCATTATATTCTGCTTCCAAGGTCTCGTCAAGATCTGCAGGAACTTTCTGACCGGTCACAATATCATAAAGCGGACAGTCACTGTTCAGTACAGTTAACTCAAGTCCCAACTGAGCACTAATCAATGAAGAAGGATCAGGCCTTCTTTCAGCTGCCACATCTGCCTCCACACCAGTAATGATACTAGCCCCAAGATCTACTGGAACGCTTAATGAAGAACGGTCCGTATAAACACGGCCACCTATTCTGCTCCTGGCCTCAAGCACGGTAACATCGAAACCTTGTCGTTGCAGGTGACGTGCTGCAGTTAAGCCAGCAGGGCCAGCTCCAATAATTATTACACTATTCCTGTATTCAGAATCATTATTTACATCTCTATGCTCACAATCTATGGAGCCCAATACAACAGTGGGCCTTTCTTTGGGGACCTCTACATATACAGCAGGCATTGAATCACGATCGGGGAGTGATTCTAGATGCATGGCAGGAAACATAGCATCGTCATCATCTCTGCTTGATGGGATTGTACCCAAATACTCCATATCCGACACATTTTTTTGGGATATAGGATAAGGGTAACTGCCTGCTTGACTTTCCTCGGGAGGGCATCCTTCAAATACTATAGGGGCAGATGATTCTAAGGCCTGAAGATTGACAAGTTCATCTCCTCTCTTGCATTTTCTCGGCAGTTTTTCATCGGTAAATGCATCATAATTCATTTCCTTGACATAAGTATTTTCCTTCTCATGGATAAAACAAACTCCATCCTCTAAATCAGCAGGAGGAGGTCCACCAGTTTCTTTGGGCTTCAGAAGTTTTGAGTCATGCTTAATGGTATTTTCTACTTTTTCCTTTCCAGAAGGAACCCCAAAATTTACATAACCCTGTAGAAATACATAGAGCGATCTTAAAATCTATTTGATTGGCTAAAAACTTTTGATATTCAATTCTATACAGCTAAAAATCATCAAAGCAAAAAAAAAAAAATGAATGCAAGCATTTCACAGTCACAGCCAAATTAAATAAGCACCAAGCAAAATAAATTTAATGGATTCAAGAAGCTTACATGTTGATCGAGAAAGGTGTGGACATCTCGAATTAGAGAAGCATGTGGACCTTCACCCACTAGAGGAGTGCTGGAAACTCCAAAATCTGCCAGGGACAAAATGCGGCTAACATCTTTGTTCCACACACTCAGAATATGGTTCCTACAAAACTTCAAATGATTAAGCCCCAAAAATTTGGTAGCAATTATCATGTTAAGAACACAATTTAAATTCAGATAACTATATTCCATAATAGCCAGTTCAAATAGAAAATGTCGCCCTGGTATTTTACTCAATAAAAACAAGTTGCAGAAGGGAAGTTTTACCGTTCAAATTCATTTCGTAACTCGCAAGAGATGAACCGAAATAGCTCCAACTATTATCCTATATACTGAAAAACTTTTGCAATTACTGTGTGAATAAAGAAGTTGTACAAGGAACTTTTACCATTCAAAATAATATCGCAAAATCGCTTGTGATGGACCAGATATAGCTGCAACTATGTTCTTACATACTGAATAACTTTAAAAATAACGTGTGAATAATGAGCCTCTTTCTTCAAACCTAACCATTTCAACACTCCTCTCTCAAAATATTTTATAAATAACAAAAACAAGAAATCAGTAATGAAATGAGCAACAAGCAAAACCCTTGGGATCGATTCCTCAAACTTAAAATAAATATCGTATAAAATCCAAATCACTAGCAACAGAAATAAGTTGGCAGCTCTGAATACCTACAAACAGTAGCAGGCAAACAAACCTACATAAACATCATAAGCAAATAGTAACTAAATGAACAGATCTAAGTTCACATGCACAGTTATCATTACCTAGTACAAATACATAAAAATGATCAATCCTCCTCCAGTAGATGATAGAACCACTTAAAATTATGATAACCTTGTTCAGAAAAAGTAGGAGGTCGAACAAAATACTAAACACTGACCTGCATTCCAAGTATTCCTGAAGCCCACCTTTGCGTTTCAGCACTTCCTTAAACTTGATTTTCTCAATGGGACTAAATGCACGAGCTTTTAGCCCTGCCATTACAGCTGCCGCCTTTCCATTTTCAGCATCCACAGCCATCGATGAATTGACTTTTTCCCTGGTTTTATCTACAACCCCATGACTAACAAGAAACTCTTGACCCTGCATCAATATTTCCCAATCAGCGTCACCTTCATAAGCCATGTCCTCACGCCGACACTTTCTAGCATTCCGTGCGGCCCGCTCGATTACCGATATACTGCTTTGTTTAGCTTCGGAATCACACAGAGACCATGTTTCTTCTCGACAGCTTCCTTGATGATCCAGGATAACAGATGAATACAAGGTCTGATTTACCTCGTCATCCTCAGAAGGATAATTACAGTTTAGGGGGCATGTATGGTCAAGCAACCCATTGGAAGCTTTAATATTTTTCTGAGACAAATCTTTGCTTCTTTTTCTCAAGCATTTCTTTTCTAAACAGAATCCTGGAACTTCTGCATCTACTGAAGTACAATTTATCTTCCCAGTTTGAGGCATCAGTGTCGAAGTATCACTGAAATGTGAATTCATCTGATCCCTTGCATATTTGTTATTACAGGTCCCGACAACAGCTCCATCAAATGGAAGCAAACAATTGTTATCAGCTTCCACAGAAAAAACCCCACAACTTCTATCGTGAATATTGTTAGAACAAGGGGGCTCAATGTTAAAACCCGGAAGGTCCCCACTGGTTTCAGAGTTGATATCACCATCTTGGACATTATAGATCTTACCTGAGCATTCCCTCAACCTAGAATGAGATCTTTCAACCAAGGACGATTTCTCTAAGATTGCATTGAAAGATGTACCATCCATGTCATTAGATTTTGATAAATGATTCGTAACTGATGAAAAAGAAGAAAGCTCTTGCTTTGAATCAGTGCAAACTAAATTCCCCTGTGCACCATTTAATTCTTCAGTTAAACAGTCATCAACAGTTTGACGGATCAAGGTTGAGTTTATTGAACCCTGACCATGAACTACATGTACCCTGTTAATAGATACTGGGAGATTCTTGACTAATTTCGATGAAGCTCTAGATTTCACAGGTGGAGCCTCTGAGCCAGCAATTGAATTTGGTTTTGATTCAACAACTAAAACTCTGGTTTCTTTTACCTGCTCCAACCTTGAAGAATTGCAAGATTTCCTTATTACATCCGATTGCACTTTTTGAAAAAGGGGAGATAGTGAATTCTCTACAGCTTCATCCCCTAATTCTGAAGTATCTCCTTTCCCATCACGATGCAAACAATTTTCGGATATCCGGTGATCTACATTACCATCACATTCAGGGTCCCTTGCAACTGTCTTCTTTGCATCTGAGATAGGCTTTAGTCTCTTACTTTTCCTTTTAGCCTTCACCTTTAGAGAGTCGAAAAGAGTAGCATCCCCAGGAGAACCACCTGCACCGCTATCTTTCAGCTGCACATCGAAAATCTTATCTACGTACAATCTCCCGTCCTTTGCATGCCCCCTGGTAGACTGACCCGATGGCTCCAACAAATTGTTACTCGAGTCTTTCCCCACGACAACCTGAGCTCCACTATCCCTTTTTGGACCCCTCAACTTCTTCCTAAAAATTGCTAATGTGTCCTCCATGCCACCTAACTCCTCCTCCTCAACGCCAATCTTCTCGACACTTTTACCCTTATTTCCACTTTCATCAGGAACCACTTTAGTTTTTTTGGATCTTTTTTTACCTTTCAGCTTCATCAATGCCCCAATTGGCTCGTCATCACCTGAATCAAATAATGCTTCCGTAGGTGCAATTTGCCTCTTCAAACCCATTTTATTTTCCTTCTCATCCATCCCTTACCCAGACTCTGTCACTCCACATCCAAACCTAACCCTAATCTCAATTTCAATGGGGATTTTAGTTTTTTTATTTTTTAATTTTTTCTCGATTAGTTTTATACCTTCGGGAAGCTAATTTGGTCATACCTTTGTTTCTATTTTGGTCAATGACCTTCCTTTCACATTTTCTGCTAATTAATTTATTTAAAATTCATTAATCCATTTCCAAAAAAATTAAAACCCATTAACCTAGTCGGGTGATCATATAACAAGGCGTCTCATTTAATCACCACCTCAGTTGTTTTTTTTCTCTATTTGGATTCCGGGTAAATATAGATCAAACCAAATCGAAAAAGACTAAGAAACCAAATCAAATCGTGTTTTTTTTTAATTGATGATGATTTGGATTGATTTTATAATTAATTAAACATAAAAAAATGAATTTATTCAAAGTTTTGATAAAACAAATCAAACCGAATGATGGAAAATTCTATATATGTTACATTTATTAAACAAAATTAGGCTTTCTAAATGATGAAAGTGGATGGTGAAATTAAATGAGGTGAGAGGTGTGAGTACTGTTCAGAGAAAAAATAAATAAAAGAACATGTTTTATATGATTTTGTTACACAACAGCTTTAAAATTGTGTTCGGACGAGGGTTCACACTGGAACTATGCATCTATTTATAGATGTATCATTTGGCATTTCAATGTATAATATTCGAGTTTTTCTATCATCACATAGCATTTGAGTACATGGTTCTATGATGTTTTGAGGTGTTTGTTCTCCTGTATTAAGAGAGTGTGTTCTATTTGAAAACACAATGAATAGTTATACACCAAAAAATATTATGGTGAAATTCATTTCATCTTGCCCATAGTTTTTACCCTGATAGTTTTTAAGAGTTTTTCACGTAAATCTTGGTGTCCGATTTTATACTTTATTTTCATATTATTATTTCAAGATGTCGCATCTAGGACCAACAATTAGTATCAGAGCTTTGATTTAAAATTTATTAAAATTCTGAGTATGGTATGTGGTTGCAGTATAGACCGATCTTCCACATCGGAAATTTTTTTTGAGATTTTTTATTAAGATGAGATTATTTTGTTCAGTCTATTAAATTGTTGTAGACATAATAACGGACAGGTACAAGATAGCAAAGTTCAATGGAATTTTATGCTATGAAAAATAAAGATGCAAGCAGTTTAAAAAAAAAGGAGAATTGTTTGACGGTTGTTGGAGATACACCGAGGGAAATGACGGACGATAGAAAGTGAAATGAGATGAATGATAATATTATTATCAATTTACACTTGGCAATAGGAGACGAAGTACAGTCAAGTATCTCTGAGATAAAGACGTCAAAAATTATTCGGGATACTCTGACAAAGATATACGAAAGTCAAGCCACTACACAAAAAGATTTTTCTAAAGAGAAAACTTAATACTATTCGGATAATGGAATCATCATCAATGACCGATAATATCAACACTCTAAATACTCCATTTGACCAACTTACTTCTGTGGGACATAAAATAGAGGAAAAAGAACGTGCAAAGCTTCAACTTCAAAATCTACCATATTCATACGATCAACTTTTTATCAATTTAACCAACAATATTCTCACAAAGTTTTTAAACTTCGATGATGTCTTAATTGTGATTATCAGATAATAGTCTAGGCAAGAATAAGGAAGATATGTTAGTAACTTCAAAGCAAATAGAGGCTTTACCTATAATAAGAGAAAAATTTATAAACCGTGACTCCAGTGAGAGCCAAAGGCAAGATAGATCAAAGTCAAGGAGTTATAAGAAATATTCAATGCTATAAATGTGGCGGTAAAGAGCACTTCAAGAAAGAGTGTACGAGTATCGAGAAGGGTTCTCAAGGAAATGTTATCAATACTTCAGGATGTACTGAAATATTATTCAGCAAAGCAGCAATAATTGCAGAAGGCAAACACAAATTTTGTGACACGTAGATTATGAATTCATGAGAGACGTGATACATGATATCTTGAAGAGAATGGTTCAATAAGTATGAATTATTCTCAGAAGGATCTGTATTCATGAGAAATGATCATGCATTAAGAATCGTCGGAGTCGGTACTATCAAAAAAAAATGTTTGATGATATCATTCGCACCATATAGGAGGTACAACATGTGAAGGTGCTGACGAAGAATCTTTTGTCATAAGAGATAATTAAAAGTGTTACGACATAGAAAGCTCGGACACATGTCAGAACAAATGTTGGAAATTCTTTCAGAACAGAAGCTATTGTCGGGGCTTACAAAAGCGTCTCTATCATTTTGTGAGTATTGTGTTACCAGTAAACAACACAAATTAAAGGTTGATACTTTCACTGCCAATAACAAAATCATATTGGAGCCGATTCATTCGGATGTTTGGCAAGCATCGGTTGTATCCATAGGAGGAGCGAGATACTTTTGTCTCGTTCATTGATGATTTCTCTAGGAGATGTTGGGTGTATCCAATCATGAAGAAATCAAACGTTTTCCAGATCTTCAAAGATTTCAAAGCGCGTGTTGAACTTGATTCTGAAATGAAAAAATTGTTTGAAGACTGATAATGGAAAGTAATAAGTGACGAATTTGATGTATTTTATCAACACTAGAGCATCAAAAAGATATTTCATGAAGATTTACACACATCAACATAATGGAGTGACATAACGGATGAACAAAATATTGTTGAACAGAACAAGAGCTATGTTGAGGACTGTGAGTCTAGATAAGTCATTTTGGGCGGAAGCAGTCAAAACCGTTCGTTATATTATCAATCGTTCTCTTTCAGTAGCGATTGATCTGTAGACTCCGATGGAGATGTGGAATGGGAAGCCGATTGATTATTCTCATTTTCATGCATTTGGAAGTCTAGTTTGCGTTATGTGCAATGAGCAAGAAAGATCGAAGTTGGATTCGAAATCCAGAAAATGTACCTTCTTAGGTTATGCTGACAGAGTAAGTTGTTTTTCTTGTGGGATTCTACTGTCCACATTCTTGTCATCAACATATATGTTATCTTTGAGGAAGATAAAGTAAAGAGAGATAAAGGCACACTGAATTTAGAAAATGCTAGAATTCATGTGGAAATAAGACAGACGAAGATCAAATTTCTTGTGAAGCAGTACCAGATCACGATGAACAATAACATGTTGAGTCTAAGGTTTCCAAAGTAAGGCAGTCATTTCGAGATAGAATATCACTACGTTGGCTTTTAGATTATGTTACTGAAAGCAATATTTCTGTTAATAGAGGATGGTGAGCTATCGAGTTTCCATGAGGCTACTCAAAGCTCGGATGTATTCTTGTGGATGACAGAAATGCATAAAGAATTGGAGACATTAGACAAGAATAAAACTTAGGATCTTGTTACACTATCACGAGGGAGAAAAATCATTGGTAACAGATGGGTCTATAAGATCAAACGTGATGATAATAACCAAGTGGATCGGTATCGTGTTAGTGGTAAAAAGGTATACTCAGAAAGAAGACGTCGACTTCAATGAGATATTTTCTCCCGTGATTCGGCTTACAACGGTCAGATTAGTGTTGACATTATATGCAGTTTTTGAACTACATCTAGATCAACTAGATGTGAAAACGACATTTATTCTTGGAGATCTCGAGGATGAAATCTATATTCTCCAGCCATAAGGTTCTGTAGAAAAAAGGCAAAGAGAACTTGGTTTGTAGGTTGAATAAATCTCTGTACGGTCTCAAACAGGTGCCGAAGTGTTGATACAAAATATTTGATTCCTATATCACGAGTCTTAGATGAAACAGATGTGGTGTAGACCCTCGTACATATTATGTCTGGTAATGATTATATCATTTTGTTTTTGTATGTGGACGATATGTTGGTAGCAGGTCCCGACAAAGACCAAGTCCAAGAATTGAATGCACAATTGGCTAAAATTTGACATGAAGGAATTGGGACCAACAAACATGATTCTATGGATATAAGTTAACTGAAACGGAAGTTACAGAAAGATTTAGCTTTCCCTGAACAATTACTCGAAGAAAGTCTTGCAACGCTTCAACATGCAAGATAGTCAGCCATATCAACCCATCTTCTTATTAATTTCAAGTTATCCTCCGAAATGTGTCATAGTAGTGAAGCTGAGAGGCTGGAGATATCTCGAGTACCATAAACATCAGTAGTGATAAGTTTGATGTTCGACATGATCTATACAAGATTGGATATTGCTCAAGCAGTGAGAGTAATTAGTCGGTATACGACGATTAATGGACGAGAGCATTGGAGCACTGTTAAGAAGATCATTAGATAAATTAAGGGTACCTCAAATAATGTATTATGTCATGGAGGATCGGATTTTACACTTATGAGTTATGTCGATTCAGATTATGCATCTCATCCTGATAAGAGAAAATATACTACTTGTTATGTGTTTACACTTGTAGGGGAGCAGTAAGTTAGGTTTCAAAACTGCAAACAGTTGTGATGTTATGTACAATGGAGATAGAATACATGACATCTACTCAAGTTTGCAAGGAGACGATATGGATTAAAAGATTATTGGAGGAGATCGGACACAAACAAGATAATGTTCATTTATTTTGTGACAGTCAAAATGTCTCGCACATTGCAATGAATTCATCACTTCATTGTAAGACTAAGAACATTAGAGTTCAATTTCATTTAATATGATAAGTAGTAGAAGAAAGAAGCGTAAATATGCAGAAGATTTATACATAATATAATATAGCTGATATTCTGACCAAGCAGTGAACATTGACAAGCTTGAGTGATGTAGATCCTCGAGTGGCCTAGTCGAAACGTAAGTAGCAGGGAATGGAAAAATTGAAAAGATGTGTGGAGATATGTTTGATTCTCAATCAAATCTCCAAGTAGGAGAAATGTCGGCAAAGGTGGATGGTGGAATTAAATGAGGTGGCTGATGTGAGCATTGTTCAAAGAAAGAAAAAATCAAAAAACAAGTTTTATATGATTTTGTTATGCAACAACTTTGAAATTATGCTCAGAGGAAGGGTTCACACTGGAGTTATGCATTGTAAATAGATGCATCATTTGGCATTTCATTGTATCTCATTTGAGTTTTTCTTTCATCTCATAGCGTTTAAGTGTTTAATTCTATAATATTTCTGACATACTTGTTCTCGTATATTAAGAGAGTGTGCATTTTATTTGGAAACACAATAAGTTGTTATACACCATAAAATATTATAGTGAAATTCTTTTCATCTTACCCGTGCATTTTTACCAAAATAATTTTTAGGTGTTTTCACGTAAATCTCGGTGTTTAATTTTACACTTTATTTTCATATTATTATCTCAAGATGTTGCACCAGGGACCAACAATATATATGTACTAATAAAATCAAAATAAAAGCCGATAGAGATGTAAACGAACCAAGCCGCTTGCGAGCTACTCGGAGCTCGGCTCGCTAAAAAGCTTGTTCGAGACCGTTCGTTAAGCTTATCGAACCGATCTCGAGGTTCAAGATGTTTGACTGGCTCGCGAGCTCGAGCTCAGCTAGTTTTTTGGGGTAGCTTGTTGGGCCATGAGTTTTTGTCCCACATTGCTATTTTAGTGAAATGTAAGAGATTGAAATGTTATAAATGAAAAGCATACCCTTTAATTCCTCATATCTTAGTTGTCCTTTTGGCTTAAAATGCTCGACGAGCTCTAAAACGAGTTTGTTTAATAAGGTAAAAATAAGTTTTTTTAACGAGATTGAAAACGAGTTCACTTAATGAGCTGAACTCGAGCTAGGATTGTTAAACATGACAAACGAGCTATTAACGAACCGGGCTCGAACTATTCGCTAGCTTAATAATTTTCAAACGAGTCGAGCTCGAGCTTAATAATAAAAGCTCTAATCGAGTTCAATCATATATATATATATATCCTAAACGAGCCGAGCTCGAGCATGATAGTATTCGGCTCGGTTTATTTACATCCCTACGTTGCAACATGTTTGCACGACGATCCTCAGGGAATGTTGGGCTTGGATCAAAAAAGGTCCGTAGCCTCGGTTACCACCTACCCATGACATTCAATCAAACTAATAAACCGAGAAATGGCTGGAAATGGGCCGAGGAAAAACAATAGTGGACATCATACATACACTTTGTGGAATAAGTTTCTGGACATCATNATATTTTAATTTTGAATAAGTTTCTTGTGTTACGGTTTCATAGATTCATATCCGTGAGGTGAGTCAACTCGATTCTTATTTAAAAACAAACGCATGATTTCAAAATCGATTATTCCCATTCTTATGGTTTCGGTTACGATTTATATTAAATTTTAATAATCAAGAAATCTATTTATATATAATCAAATGTATTTATATATAATCAAACAAAACTAATTATTTGATAAAATATTATGAATATTGTATTTTTTTTAAAACTAAAATATTAATTGATTGAATATATATACATATAAATTGATTGAATATATATACATATACACGTCTTACAATCCTTCTCATCAGATCAGAAGAGAAGAGGGTCCATGCTGGTTTATATTTCTCCGGACAATTTAGCTACGAACAACGATGCCGACGGCATTTCTCCATGAAAATTAATATAATTTCTGTCTTGGAAAGGTAATCCAGCGTTAGTTTATCAATGTCAGCTCCCCAAAACCTAGGTGGGACGTCCCGTTGTGGGTTGGTGCTGGGTCCTGCCCTGGACAAGATAATCAAGAATGTGGCCTGGAGGAAACACTCCCACCTCGTCTCTGCCTGTAAATCTGCACTCGACAGGCTCCATTCGTTGGCCGATGATCCCCACGATCCCACCTCCTGCTCCCCCCTCTACGGCCTTTCTCCTTCGGATGCTGATTTCCTTCTTCAACCCCTTATCATGGCCATCGAATCGGCTTCCCCCAAGGTGGTCGAGCCCGCCCTAGATTGTGCTTACCGACTTTTTTCTTTTGGTCTCATCCGCTGCTGCGAAATCAAAGACGACTCCTCCCTCATTTTCCGCCTAGTTGACTCTATTTGTAAATGCGCTGTACTTGGGGACGAGCCCGTTGAGCTTGGTGTGCTCAAGGTCCTGCTCTCTGCTGTTCGATCCCCCTGTATCTACATCCGAGGCGATTGCCTTGTTGAGGTCGTCAGATCCTGCTTCAATATCTACCTGGGTGGCCACAGTGGCACCAATCAGATCTGTGCAAAGTCGGTTCTTGGGCAGATGATGATCATTGTTTTCACCAGGGTGCAAGAAAATTCCATGATTGTCGATTTCAAGAATGTGTCCGTCTCTGAATTGTTAGAGTTCGCTGACAGGAATCTGAATGAAGGGAGTTCCATACAATTTGCTCAAAACTTCGTTAACGAGATTGTGGAAACGAAGGACAGTCTTGATTCTAATTTGTCCTTGGATCTTCAAAATGGTGGCAAGCATCCAGAGGGGAAGGCTGACGAATCTGTCAACGAGGGTGATGATTTGAGCGGCTACAGTAAAATTAGGGAGGATGGTTTTTTGATTTACAAGAATTTATGCAAGTTATCCATGAAGTTTTCGTCACAGGAGCATCCTGATGATCATATCCTTTTAAGGGGCAAAATTCTATCCTTGGAGCTTCTAAACGTCATAATGGGGAATGCAGGTCTAATATGGCGTACCGATGAGAGGCAAGTGCTAACTTGTTCTCACAAAATTCTTTTAAAAATTGCTCGTGTTTGTTCTTGATCTTCGAAACTTGGAATCGAACTTTATCCTGTATTGTGTTGGAGATTAAATTGTGTAGAATGTCTTTGAGTAACCAATACCATGGCGATCAAGGATCATAAGTGAATGAATGGAGAGAGCCTGACTGTTGTTCAATGCTGATAAGGTGATATAATATTTGGATGTTTAAGGATAAAAACTGAATTGATGCTTAAACCAGATGAGATGGATGATTAGCAAGCCATGACTTGTGCCCGATGTGGAAATTTTGTGAAACAGGATTGCAGAACTGTGCTATGGTTATCTTACTCCATCTACTTCATCTTTGTAGAGTTTAGGCGATAACAATGCAGTTTACGTGCATTTCATTGAACCTAAGATGCCCATGTCCTCGTTTATGTTTTTTCTCACCAAATAATTCTCTCTTCGAAATCCAACCTATCAAGTTGTGTATCTAATTTTATCCTTTAGTTTTCTTAGAAGATAATTTAGACTAGGGGTGTCAAAATGCGACACGACCGTCAACCCGACACGACCCAACACGAAAAAAATCAGGTTCGAGTTAGTGCCAGGTTAGAAGGGTTTCGGGTTGGGTTGCGGGTTGGCCCGAATTTTTTTTTTTTTTTCATTAATTTTTTTTAAAAAAATAAAAAAAATGCGGGTTATGCGGGGTTAGACGGGTTGAGTCGGGTTAAACGGGTTCGTGTTCGGGTTGGGGGTTTTCGGGTTGGGAAAAAAAATAAAAAAATTTCGCGGATTGACCCGAAACCCGACCCGATTGACACCCCTAATTTAGACGTAGTTATGGTGAATAGTTATTGAAAGCCACAAGGTTTATGTTTATGTTCAAGGCTTAGCAACGTAGCCTTGTCCCTCGACACAAGGCAAGGCTATGTGTGGTTCTGTATGATGAAAATTTTCAAATATTTGATCCTAACATAGTATCACTTAGGGTACCTCATTGATGAATGATATGTTTCCCTCATGCCTCAGCTCTAAGATATCTATACGCTATTATGTGCATCACATTTGACTTGGTTATTTAAGCGGAGGGTTTATATATTTTCACTTTGTCTTGACTGGATCTCGGGCTCTTTCTGGACGGTGCTAAACTACATATTGGTATTTGAATTATCATGAGATTCCCGTTAATTGGTATGTATAATGTACAAGAATTTGAAACAGGATCGTGGCACATAAGAAAAAGTCATTGAAGTGGAAGGCAAGATATTGCTCTGTAACCATGATGATTTTCTTTATCCCTCTTTTGGTTTCTATAAACGGGGTCTCTTTTTTTCCTCTGATTAGCTAACAAATTTTGTGACCACGATGGTTTTCTCTAACCCTCTATTCATTTCTACAAATGAGGGGTCTGTTTTTTCCTCTGATCAGCTAACACACTTTTTGGTTTACAGGTTCCTTAATGCTGTCAAGCAGTATCTATGCTTATCATTGTTAAAGAACAGTGCTCTATCTGTTATGGCTATTTTTCAACTTCTCTGTTCAATATTTCAAAACTTAATATCCAAATTTAGATCTGTTCTCAAATCAGAAATTGGAATTTTTTTTCCCATGCTAATCCTTCGTGTGCTGGAGAATGTGCTTCAACCGAGTTTCTTACAGAAGATGACCATTCTGAGTTTACTCGAGAAGATGTCTCAGGATTCACAGTTTATTATTGATATTTTTGTCAATTATGACTGTGATGTGGAGGCTCCAAACATATTTGAAAGGTACTAAGGTTTAGGTTTTGGTATTTGTGTTTTCAAACATAATTATCATGATCAGGCTATCAATTTGGTTAGAAACCTTACATGTTCTACTTACGATTGAATGTTTTACATTTTATTTTTGAAAAAGCAATGCCTCCGATCGGATGGTCTACATTTTTTGTTTGAGTAATGCATGCAAGTTTTTCTTTATTGCTGTAAAATCAAAGGCAAAGAGCGTCAAACAGAGTTAGTCCTGAGTATTTATAATCTCTTGTAATAATAACCCAAATTCTTGGGTTTGTCAATTTTAACTCTGTAAAATCAAACTACTCTTTATTATCTTGGCTTTTGATTGGCCTCTGCAGTTCCCCACATCCGTGAAATCCTTGATATTTGGAAAGTGAAGACAGGAATTAAGTCATCAGTCAGGTCCCCTCAAAATTGAAAATACGACAAGTGATCAAGTTTGCCATTCTAAAGTCATTAATTATGTGAGGATCAGAGGATCTTAAACTTGTAAAATGCTACGATGGACGCCGTGATACACGATGATGATTATGAAATGAATAATTAAGAATGCCAAAAATTGTTCTAGTTTGGCATACAATTTCATTCAACAAAGTTGGTAAAGAAAAGTTGCAATGCTTAGATTCGAACAATCTTGTTGGATTCCATATCTTTGAAATTTAAGAGATTCTGGAGACAAACTAGATATTGAATGGTGAATTTCAAACTCAAGACATGTAACTTAAACATGGATAGTTCCTTTACATATTCTGTTTAGGTTCATGCCGTATCATAGTCATTTGGGATGATATAGATTTGCTACTTGAATTGCAGAAAATTTTCACGCAGCTTTCTCTTCCACTTCATTCTTTGCCAGATTATGATTCTTTCATATGTCTCTCTTCCACTTCATTCTTTGCTGGCTTCTCACTCTTTATCTGTCCATGTTTTCCTTGTTTTTTCCAAATATTTTCTTATATTCTTGAATTTATACTTCAACTACTGACTCCTTAAGCTATTTGCAGGACCGTCAACGGACTTCTGAAAACTGCTCTAGGTCCACCACCTGGTTCAACTACCACTTTGTCTCCTGCCCAAGATATGACATTTCGTCATGAATCAGTTAAGTGTTTGGTTAGAATCATTAAATCAATGGGGTCATGGATGGACCACCAGCTGAAAGTTGGAGATGTGAATCCACCGAAGTTGTCTGACAACGAGAACTTAACTGAATCACCCTCTAATTTGAACGAGGATGCAAATTTTACTGATTATGAGCTGCTCTCACAAGCGAACTCTGAATTTTCGGATGCAATCTCATTGGAGCAACGTAGAGCTTATAAATTAGAAATGCAGGTCAGGTTATGTAATATTTTGTGGTGTTATTATCTCATGGCGAACTAAATAAATTAACATCCATAAAATTTATCTACTTTATCAATTGCTTTCATGACTGACGAATTTCCGTGAGGAGATGGTTTTATAACGAGTTAAATAAGAATCTACTTTGTGTTTTAAATACTGTATTTGGTAACTTTCCAAATTAGGTAATTTTCCATTGTGTGTCATCTGGGGGAACTGATGTATAATGTCCATAAAATTTTAAAATGATCTGGTATACCGTAGTGACCATGTCAATGGAATAAATGCAGAAAGGTGTTGCACTGTTCAACAGAAAACCTTCGAAGGGAATTGAGTTCTTAATAAGCGCCAAAAAGGTTGGAAGCTCTCCCGAAGAAGTAGCTTCTTTTCTTAAAAGTACACCTAGCTTGAATGAAAGTATGATTGGCGATTATTTTGGAGAAAGAGAGGATTTTCCTATGAAAGTAATGCATGCATACGTAGATTCCTTCGAATTTGAAAAAATGGGCTTTGGTGAAGCAATTAGGTACTTTTTGAGAGGGTTTAGGTTGCCTGGAGAAGCACAAAAGATTGACCGCATCATGGAAAAATTTGCTGAACGCTATTGTAAATGCAATTTGGATGCGTTTTCAAGTGCAGATACAGCTTATGTCCTTGCTTACTCGGTTATAATGCTCAACACCGATGCCCATAATAGCATGGTAAAAGATAAGGTTTGTTTTCTAACACTTCTCTTTGTTCTATGTTTTTTCTTAATCTACATGTACTATCTGTTTGACATGTTTGTATGGTACTAATGTCATCTTTCTTTTTTGAGATGCTAACTACTTTGTTTCTCATTAGTCCGCTTTCTCAGCTTGGAATCTCGGGTTACCCTTCCTTAGTGATTTTAGCTTTATAGATGTAGATAAACGGGCTAAGCTTTCCATACATTGAATAAAAATGTGGCTGAATGAGTTGTACTCTTTATTCAAATAATAAACATGATGTTGATTTCCAAAGTTTTGTACCTGATGCATTTTTGAAAAATAAGAGACCACTTTTTAAGTTCTAAATCTTTTGGATGGGATTAGGAAGTAAACAAATTTAAACCAAAAGTTAAAGTATCATAAGTTTTTCATATTAACTAGTATTATTTCCTTTCGCTTTCTCTTACATGCATCTAATGGTCAGCATAACATATCCTCTAGCTGTTTTCAATATCCAATACCATATGTTTTAGGTCTCTCATACTTTTTAAGAGGGTTTAGGTTGCTTGGAGAGACAATTAGGTACTTTTTGTATTAACCTTTTTAGGTCTCTCATCACTTAACCATTCTATTTAGCTGCAAAGTGGTTAATATTAGAGCCAACAAAAACTCCTTCGCTGATTTTGGAATTTCCCAAACCAGACCTAACTCCTGCAAAGCTTTGAACCAAAGGCGTCTCATGATAGGGCAATGAATAAAAATATGGTCCTGGGTCTCTACCTCTTGCCGACACAACACGTACCAACTCGGGCAAAGAGAACAAGTAGGCCACGTCTTTTGCATCATCTCACATGTTGATAATATTCCCAGTATCACAATCCACGAGAAAACTTGAACCTAAAAGTAGATTGACACTTTCCGAATTACATGAAAAAGAGTGAAGGAAGGAAAATCACTAACTGGAAAGAAAGACACGTAGAAAGACTCGACTGAAAAAACCCCTGAAGTATTTGCTTCTCCCTCAACCAACATGACCCTCTCTAAGGCTCCTAACAAAAAGCTCAAGTTGTTCACTTTTCATCCCTCAAGTTTCGCCGAAAATGCAAATCCCAAGATATAGAGAACGGAAATGAAGATTGATCCGATCGAAATAAATGAGAAATAAGCTTGTTGTGAACTGATAATATCTTAAACAACGAAGGATAAAGATCTTTAAAAGAAGAATCCCCATACCACCTCCTCCCAAAACCTGATAACGTTATCCCCTTTAACCACGGCGTTCATCGACTTCTGAAAAACCAAGTATATTCTATAGAGAAACTTTTATGGGTTTCTGAATGTAACATTTCGTGCTAAGCCCACATCTTAGCCATTATTCTGTAAACCGTATTTGCTCACTATAACTTTTTTCCACACACTCTCTCTCATAAAAAATTTTCCACATCATTCCCCTAGAAATGCCCTATTTCTCAGACAAATGTTTCCAAAACCCAGGCTTCTTCTATCCTCGGTTTACAAACATGTTCCCACACAACCAAGTGATAATGTAAATCCCATCAGCTCCATTTCATAAAAATCCCTCTTTTGTACCCGGTGGGATCCTAAAAGAGACATGAAGTGCATTGGTAAAGCATTCAACACTGCTGAGATCAAGGTCAATCCATCCCTTCTAGAACAAAACACTTTCTTCCAACTCGCTAACTTCTTCGACAGAACAGGTTCTCAAAACGAAATTTGCAACGGATTTCCGCCTAGTGGAACCCCCTAATATCTAATAGGTCATTTTTCCCTCTGACATCCAATCTCACTAGCTAACCATTCCACTTGTTCCTCACAATTAAGGCCCAACAAAGCACTTTTTTCCAAATTGATCTTAAGCCCTGACATATGACAAAATGAATTCAAAGTCACCACCAAAAATCGCAAATGGTTAACATTCTTTACTAAGAACAAAGTTTCATTCACAAACTGAATGTGGGAAATCTCTACCATCTCTCTTCCTACTTGTAGACCCTGGATAAGGTTCATTGACTTAGCCTTATCGATCAATCTTTCCAACACGTCAACTACCAAATTAAACAGAAGTGGGGAAAACGAGTCACCTTGCCGAAGACCTTTCTCACCCTTAAATTTACCCCTAGGCCTTTTGTTAATAAGTATCGAGAAAGACACATTCGAGACACCCACCCTTAATCCAATTTCTCCATCTCTCGCCGAACCCTTTTTTTAGTAAGACAAAATCCAAAAACCTCCAATCCACATTGTCATCAGCCTTCTCGAAATGGACTTCTCTTTTTTTTAGCTCCCAACTCGTTAGTTATGAGACAACAATCTAAAATTTGTTTACCTTCGATAAAAGCGCTTTGAGTTTATGCTATTGTGATGGGTATAAATTTTTTCATTCTTAAAGACAAGACGTTAGCAGTAATCTCATACAAACTTGTTGTCAAATTGATAAGCCGAAAATTTCTTATCTTAACCGAATCTTATTTTAGGAATCAAATATATATATGTTTTATTGGTGATACCATTGATAAGTGATAACAACCCCCTCAAAATATTCATTAAAAACCTTTAACGTATCTTTTTTTAAAATATCCCAACAATCCTAGTAGAATGCAATTGTAAAACCGTCTAGGCCTGAAGCCTTTGAACCATCACTCTCAAACATCGCTCTCTGATCTCTTCCTATGTAAAAAGTTTCTCCAATTATGATCTAGATTCGCTATCGATATTGTTCCATTCCACTCCTTCTATATCCCAACCCCTTCCATCAGACTTACCATATAATGATCGTAATTACTTATGCTTCATTACATGGATTTGTAATTTCTTGATTCTGTTCTTTTCCATCTTCCTAGTAAACTGCAATCTATGCATTATAAGTTAGACCTTATGATGCGAATCCGGTTACCCAAGAAAAACAAACACGAACTAGACTCAGTCGCGCCCTCTATTCTATGAACAACAGGATTTCTTTAACCCGATCTTTAATATTTGAAAACAAGTAACGTGTATTCCCCCCTAAATCATGCGGTTTACTGACAAATAACACAAATAAACAATCGAGCTCAAACGAACCTTCAAAGAACTCGTATTTGACATTCCGAGTGAACACAAATCGACAAACGTCACAAATTATTAAACTTTGATAAGTTTGATTTGATAAAAACACAAAAGCGTGCACAATGCCGAAGCTTTCTTGTTGAGAGAAAACTCACAAATTCATTTAATATTCTTCAATTTTTCATCACTAATGTTTTTACAAGATGTTTATATAAAAAATACAACAAAAATCGTAAGTTAGAATTTCTATGTGGCATTCTGCACTGCAGCGCGCTGGGGCGGAGATTTCTGTCAGCTGGAGCGCGTTGTTCTCGCACAGAGGGGCGCTGGCGCGCGCTGTCCTCAGTCTGGCACGTTGGGGCGCGTGTTTCTGGCTGCTGGGGTGCATCCTGGATGCCTTCCTGGGTCATTTTGTACTCGAATACTTTGTTGCTCGACAGTCTTCATGGAACGGTTCATTGAACTCCTTCAATCGTTCAAATGTACTTGATTCTTCACCTTTAATCATCATCAAGCTTGTACGATCGAGACAATATAGCTGTTTGAATCTCCTCCGAAAATTTAGCACGTCATAGCCGGTCATATTCATATTATAGTTAACTTGTGGATGCCTTTATCTTATGTCACCTTTTTTTGGTCATTTGTTTTCAAATTTATCTTGCTAATCCTGTCTTTCTCATGCTTAATGCAAACGTTGTTCGTCTCTCCTATGGTCCAACTAACCTCCGAAGTTTGAGAAACTTTTTACGATATTCCTCTATATGGATAATTTGGTAGGATTATTTCCAGTACTCATGATATTAGCAAACATCTTTGACTATTTTTTTCATATTCACATTGATCTTGAGCAGTGTTCTAAAACTTGGGCTAGGCGTGGCGCCGCCTAGGCGCTAGGCTCCACTTGACCACACCGAAAAGGTTCTAGGCGGCCAGCCTATGCGGCCAGCCTATGCGGCAAGGGCGCCTAGGCGCTCTTAGGCGGGCCTAGGCGGGTCTAGGCTGTCCTAGGCGGTTCACAGCGGTTCAAGGCGGCCTAGACATTTAAAGTTTTTTTGGGAAATTTTTTTTGGGCTTTTAATTTTTGAAAGCCGAATTAAACTAGAACATTACATAAGATAGGCTCGTGCTTTTAATTTTTTGGGATTGAAGGCCTAATTAAAACCACGATTTGTTGGCTTGCGCTTGCCCTAACATGCTACTCTCATCTTTTTTGTCTGTTTACTTCTGCACACATAAGAAAATTGAACCAGACCCTAAATTTTTTCTTTATTTTGATTTCTCTTGCATTTTCTATTATTCTGATCCGCCTTAAGCATAAGGAATGAACCAAGTGTCAATTGGATTTTAACAAAGTTTGGGTTGAAATTTAGTCTAAGAACCATTACAAGTCTTTTGATATCGTGGAATCCGCCTACCGACTAGGCTCTAGGCACTTGTCTGGCGCCCGACTAGCTCCTAGCGAATTTTAGAACCATGATCTTGAGTAGAACTCTGTTTTTCTCTCTCTTCCAAGACATTATCTGCTTAAGTTATGCCATTTATAGGGCTCGTTACTGATTTTCTGTATTTTTTTATTGAATAATGATTTTCTGTATTTTCCTTAAATAAGCAAAAATAGATCCAAATATTTGCCTTGGCGCAGGCATTATGCATGGAAATGAAGTCACTGATCCTTGATTATTTTCAACTATTTAGATGACCAAGGCTGATTTCATCCGGAATAACCGGGGGATTGATAATGGCAAGGATCTAGCTGAAGATTATTTGGGTGCACTCTATGATCAGATTGTCAAAAATGAGATTAGAATGAATGCTAATTCTTCTGCCCCCCAAAGCAAACAGGAAAACAGCCTGAATAAACTGTTGGGTTTTGATGGTATACTTAATCTGGTTTGGAAGCAGACAGAAGAAAAACCATTAGGTGCCAATGGATATCAAATAAGGCACATCCAAGAGCAGTTTAAAGCAAATTCTTTAAAATCAGAGTAAGCTTATGCTCCCAGGGTTTTGGTAGTTTACCATGTATTTGCTGTATTTAATTTCTTTCTTTGTACTAGTGCCTTCTACGTGGAAATTAAGAAAATGCTACTTGTAAATCGTAATGATGTTGGTGGAAATAGCTTACTTGAAGCAGAAAGATGTTGGAATATCCTTTCTTGAAGTAGAATGATCGATATATATTGATAGATGTTTTCTTCTTTGATTTATTGGAATGGCGACCACAGTTCACAATTCCTAAGTACTCTTCTCATTTACACATCAGGGCTGTGTATTATGCTGTAGCTGACCCTACAATATTGAGGTTCATGGTTGAAGTTTGCTGGGGCCCAATGCTAGCTGCGTTTAGTGTAACTCTGGACCAGATCGATGACAAGGAAGCTACCTCTCAGTGCTTGCATGGATTCCGACATGCTGTGCATGTCACTGCTGTTATGGGTATGCAGACTCAGAGAGATGCTTTTGTCACCACTGTGGCTAAGTTTACTTATCTCCATTGTGCTGCAGATATGAAGCAAAAAAATGTTGATGCTGTCAAGGTATATATCATTTCACTTTCTCTTCTGTCTTTCTTAATGTGCTTATAGCTCACCAAAACACATGCATGCACCACCTCTGCTACTCAAGCAGCACACCACCGTGAATTATCAACTGCAGTTGCTTGTAAGTTTCCATGATGAATAATTATCGATTATTACTGTTGCTTACCAGGTGGAGTTAAATCGTTATTTTTTTCTTGGAAATGATATGGTTTACCTTGGTGTAATACTGATTTTTGAAACTCTCTGTTGTTTTGTCAGGCCATAATTTCAATTGCTATTGAAGATGGAAACTACCTTCTGGAGGCATGGGAACATATTTTAACGTGCTTATCCCGGTTTGAGCATCTGCAGCTCTTGGGGGATGGAGCACCATATGACCTGTCTTCTCTTAATACATCCTATTCTGATACTGAAGATATATCACTAAGATCTACCAGCTACCCATCTTTGAAGAAAAAAGGAACACTCCAGAATCCCGCGGTGATGGCAGTTGTTCGAGGGTGCTCCTATGACAGTACCTCTGTCGGAGCGAATTCTCCTGGTCTTGTAACCCCAGAGCAGATCAATAACTTCATATCAAACTTACATTTCCTTGATCAAATTGGAAGTTTTGAATTAAACCACATCTTTGCTCATAGCCAAAGGTTGAACAGCGAGGCAATAGTGGCTTTTGTAAAGGTTCTTTGCAAAGTCTCTATGTCAGAATTGCAGTCTCCAACTGACCCTCGTGTGTTTAGCCTCACAAAAATTGTGGAAGTTGCGTAAGATTCATTCCTAAATTCAAGCGGTTCCTTGCTTTCTTACAAATGTTCCAGGGATGTATAGTGTGATAAATACAACCACTCGATGTTTGTTTTGCAGGCACTACAACATGAATCGCATCAGACTTGTGTGGTCGCGAATATGGAGCGTCCTTTCAGAATTTTTTGTGGCAGTTGGTCTGTCAGAAAACCTCTCTGTTGCAATTTTTGTCATGGACTCACTGCGCCAACTTGCAACGAAATTCCTAGAACGAGAAGAACTGGCAAACTATAATTTCCAAAATGAATTTTTGAGCCCTTTCGTGGTTGTGATGCAGAAAAGCAGCTCTGCAGAAATCAGAGAGCTAGTAGTTCGGTGTGTCTCGCAAATGGTGCTAAGCCGTGTCAGTAATGTAAAATCTGGATGGAAGAGTGTTTTCATGGTAAATTTTACAGTTTTGCCTTTTTATGTCTTAACTAGATAGAGGGTCGAGTAATTTAATTTACTCCAATTTTTCTTCAGATATAGCCTCTGAACATAAGTAGTCCACCAGTTTATATTCTAGGAGTACCTAGCATGTCTGTCATCATATTGGCAACTCAGCTATTATTTATAAAAGAAGTTGATTAGTGGTAATTACTTAATGTACCTTAAGTATATTCTTTTTTGTAAAATAATAAATAACTTAAACTTGAACAGTGCCATATCTTCCTCTTGCAAAATTGCTGTAAACCAACGAAGTCTTAATCCCTTTGAATTTTTGAAGCAGTTACTACCGATAATCATGATGATATCTCAACTGTGATTTGATGTCATACAAAATTTACCCCTTTAAGGTGATTGACCTAGCTTCCACCAAAAACAAACTCAGAACCAAGAAAAGTCCATTATTACTTTCACTTAGGGACAAAGAGATCTAAATGGATTGATAGTTGGCTTCTTCGTTCCCCAGCATGCGGTTCTATGAATTGTTAAATGGGGCCTTCCATTCATGCATTTTGTGGTGCTGGTGGTGGTTTGAATTCTTGGATATTGTATTGATTTTGCGGGGATGGCACACGGTGCTGTTGGCGTGGGTTTACGATGTAGTGCGCTTGGTGGTGGCAAACATGGTGAGGGAATGGTTAATGTTGTCCTAGGTCCTTATCTCCTGTCTTTTTAATTGTCATATTTGCTTCAGAAGTCGTAGTTACGACTTTAGTCCTGTATGTCACACGCCTGTTCTTAATAATGAGTATAGCTAGCTATTCAGGGGGTGGGGGGTAGTTCATGTTGATGATTGCACTACTGTATCTTTGTGAGAATGTGGAAGGGTCAATAATTTTCAGATTTCATCATGAAAGAAAATTATTCAGGATTTATAGGCTACCTCCTTCCTTTTTATATAGGAAGAGATACCACGGAATGTAAAATAACATATCAATTACTTTACTGATAAAATTATGGTTGTAATCTACAATTTTTTTTCTTCCATAAAATTATAAATGAAATCCCAACTTTCCTACCACTTTCTTGAGGATCTCCAGGCTTTATGCCATTTCATATTTGCTTTATTGCAAATGCAGCTTTGCTTTACCTTGACTCCACTATGCTCCCAGCTTCTGAATCACCTGATATCGTAGGATCAGCAAGGCTGGGACAGAGGTGGTAGCCTAAAAGGAGTCAATAAATTCTTTTCACCTAACACTTGTGCAGTCATTTTTTTTAATGTTCTGTAGACCAATTAAGAAATCTTTTCATAACAACAGTACAACACTTCCCTCTCTTTCGCTGCTTTCCCATGATATGAAAATTATAAATTAAAATACTATTCTTCTTCATGGTTCATGAATTTTTTAAGTGACCTTTCCACTCAAATATAATAGGATGATTACTGTATAGCTGCATTCTGAAAACTTATTGTGATAGGATATGTAGACAATATACTTTAAGATCAGGTCTGTCTTTTGAGACCAAGTTTATGGATGTGCTTGTGAAGCTTCTGAGCTGACCCACCCTTGCCTTATCTGCATCATCATCAGAATGTTAAATCTGCAGGTGTTCACAGCCGCAGCAGCTGATGAAAGAAAGAGCATAGTCTTGCTGGCCTTTGAGACCATGGAGAAAATAGTACGAGAATACTTTTCCCACATTACCGAGACAGAAACTACGACTTTTACTGATTGTGTTAAGTGCCTCATCACTTTCACAAGTAGTAGATTTAACAGCGACATTAGCCTCAATGCAATTGCTTTTCTACGGTACTGTGCTGTTAGACTTGCAGATGGTGAACTTGCTTGTAACGAAAAAATTAAGGGGGATGAAATCACTCCTCTGGAGGACAATGTTTTGGATGTTCAAGCCTGCAAAGATGAACACATACATTTTTGGGTTCCTTTGCTATCAGGTATATGATGTCTGTTGAACTACATAGCTGTTGAGATAGTGGTAGTAGCAACAAATTCGTGAATCATCCCCCCCCCTCTCTCTCTCTCTCTGATTGATCATTTATTTTCTTTCAGAATTTTTTGCATTTTGGCAGAGATTGCTACATTTTTACCCTCCGTAACTTCTTAAATTTTTTTGTAGCCTTTCCATTTAAATATGAATATAGAAAATCTGTTAGTTTGTTTCTCGTTCATTAACCTCTTTGTAATATCTCTATAGTTTTTTTTTTGGAGCAAATATCTCTCTCTCTAGTTTGTGACTTTGGGTTGTGCTTGTTTCAGGCCTATCAAGATTGACATCTGATCCTAGATCAGCCATTAGAAAGAGTGCTTTGGAAGTTCTGTTTAATATTTTGAAGGATCATGGCCATCTTTTTTCTCAGCCATTTTGGTCTAATGTTTTCAACTCCATGATATTTCCAGTTTTCCATTCCACATTTGATAGTAAAGTGAATCAGAAGGATGATTGCAGTTCACCAAGTGCTAGATTCAGACACAGTGATGGAAGTGCATGGGACTCTGAGACTTCCGCAATAGCAGCACAATGTTTGAGTGATCTTTTTGTCCATTTCTTTGATTCAGTTAGGTCTCAACTGGTTGGAGTTGTTACGATACTGGTAGGATTCATTAGAAGTCCAGGTCAAGGTCCTTCAAGCGCTGGAGTAGCTGCTTTGATGTGTTTGGTTGCTGATTTGAGAAGCAATCTTTTTGAAAAAGAATGGAGAGATATTTTTCTTTGTATAAAAGAGGCTGCTGCTTCCAGTTTCCCTGGATTGCTTAAGCTTTTGAAAACCATGGACAGTGTTGAGGTGCCTGATGTTGCCCAACCCAAGAGCGACATGGAATTGGCTTCTAGCAATGGAGCAGTAAATGATGACCCTGAGGATGACAACCTGCAAACTGCAGCATATGTTGTTTCAAGGATGAAAAGCCATATTACCATGCAGCTCCTCATTATACAGGTGCGCCGTATCCCCTTCCCTTGCTTGTGCTCAACTGACTGGATGGCATGTTTTTGTTTGCAAACCGATTGAGAAAAATCCGTGTTATGACTATATTATTGGTATGGCTTTGATGGATCATCTCTCTTTTTAGATTTCCTTAAAGCTCATCCCTTCATAATTCACCGATTACCTTCTTATTATAGAACATAATTTATCTGTTTGTTTTTTTCTTGTGTACAAGTGATACTGCGAGATAATGGTTTCAGTTTGCTTCTTCAAAATTTAACTTTGATCTTTTTTCTCCTTGCTCTTAGGTTGTTACTGATCTTTACAAGATGCATTGGCAGACTTTGTCTGTGGGTTCTGTCACCATCCTTCTTGAAACTTACTCATCCATTGCATCTCATTCCCATGAATTAAACATCGAAACAAGTTTACTGCTTAAGTTAGAAAAGGCATGCTATGCCCTAGAGATCTCAGATCCACCATTGGTTCATTTTGAAAACGAGTCTTATCAGAACTACATAAACTTCCTGCATGATTTACTCATGAATAATTCATTGTTGTGCGAGGAGAGAAATTTAGAAGCAGAGCTTGTGTCTGTATGTGAGCAAGTGTTGAAAATATACCTAAATTGTGCTGGCTTTGGATCTGCCAATAATGCTGTTAGCAAGCCTGTGCGTCACAGTTTTCTTCCGTTAGGCTCGGCCAAGAAGGAGGAGTTGGCAGCGCGTACTCCTTTAGTCCTGTTAGTAATGCGTATTTTGTGTAGTATGGAAAGAGATTCTTTTAGAATTTATGTTTCACAGTTATTCCCATTACTAGCAGATCTTGTGCGAAGCGAGCATAACTCACAGGAAGTGCAGCTTGTTCTTAGCAACATATTTCAATCATGTATAGGCCCTTTACTAATGCAATCTTGATATTTTTTGTTTGTGATTTATGTTTGTCGACCATTTTGTGTTTACTGTTACAAACTCCGGCCATTTGTAGCAGAACATCCAATTTTGTAATTCAAAGTGTAGGAGCAATTTGTGTTTTACCACGTTGACAAACTAACTTTATGGAACCTTAGCTTTTCATGGACGTAGTAGTATAGTATTCATGATCATCAGAGTTTTGCTTGCAGTTTAAAAGGTTTTGAAATTTTCAGTAATATCTCTCAGGCATGAGATTTATAATTGTTGCTCGTATGAAAATATTCCCCGAATCAAGTGCTAACTTAGATGAACGTTCTCATTTGTCTTTTTACAAGAACTCCAATTAGATACTAGATAATTTCAACAATTTAAAGTTCAAAATACGATATTGATAATCGTGTTGCGTTTGATATTGTTTATTTAAAGCATTTGAGTTCAGAACGCAATCTGATAATTGTATTATATTAGTTTGTTCTATTTTTTGTTTTAAATTGTTTATATTTTAAATAACTTTGTAAAATGGATATGACAGCTATAGATGGCCCCATACTAAATAAACGAGTATAGCAAGGAGATTTTCTTTTGACAGTGATTTTGTACCATCTAATAGAGCTTGAAGTATTCTTAAAAGCCAACAAATTAGGTCCAATACGTTGTTTTATTCTTACAAATACTTCTCTTTCTAACCAGACAATCACTAATGTGATTCTTAATACACGAGTCAAAATAATAACAAATATCCAATTCCAACTTGGAAAAAAAGTATTTATAGCTTGTATTTCAATTGAATCAATTATCATTTCACAATTTTCTTCTCTCATGATGATATCTATGCTACTTGGTATCATCTTGTTATCAGTTTCATTCTTTTAACTAATTAAGGAAGAATTTGCAAGTTGATCGAATTTTCCATCTCCAAGAAAAACACTCCAACCTCCAATCATAAAAATGTACTCCAACTCTTGCATGAATTTCTTGCTTCGACAATTCAAAACTCGGAGAAAGTTATTTACCCATCCTAATTAGAGACTTTAATTGGTAATTGATTCTTCGTATGGTAAAAAAGAGCAAGAGTTTGCTACTGGGGCATGCTTTAATTTTGTAAGTGGGCGAAGAAAAAATACCCGAGCTTCAAACAAAGAATAAATCGATATTGAAAATCATTCCATTCAAGGTTTTTTTATTCTATCAAAGCGTCGAATTTTAAATTCTCAATGTCTCCCTGGAATTCCTTCCTGGACTTAGTGAATAATTTTTATGGATTTTGTCATTTCACCAATTCTTGGGTTGAGTAGGAGTGGAAGTTGCAATAGAACCTGAGAAACTTGGTCATGAATGATCATTTTGAGATAAATTTCATTTCATTTACTCCACAAACTGCAAAATGTGTGCTTGCAGACCCAATTATCTGTGCACTTGTCCCATTCAAGACTCTTGTTTCCTTTTTATTTACTTGAGCATATCTACAGTGAGTGACCAAGAGTCAATTTAAGAGAGAAAATTCCTTGATTATTCTGATATGTCAGGAAAAGCGAGGAATTTTCCCAGCTCTAAAAAAAAAAGTAGAGAGGAATTTTCACATCAGAAGGTGGGGAATGTTCCCTGGCTCAACTTCCTTTTCTTATATAGAGTGCTAGAATTGTTTACCTTGGAATGTCTGACCATATTTCCAGTTTTGTGGTGCCACGTTATACGATGTTAATGTCATCCTGGTAATGGTGGTGAGCTCAAAGGATAGTGGCTGCCCTGCTAGTTCAATGTTGCATTGCCAGTTTTGTCCCCAGTTTCTCCCCATAGGCACCCATCCTGTCCTTGATCCCTTCACTTTGACAGCGACAACTTCTCCATCTGATCCTACATTGGTGATTAAGATTTGCAAGAAGTATGCACCTCCACTTAGAGTATATCGAATCCCCCCCTTTCTCTCACATTTCACCCTGCATATTGAAAGCTGTGCTATGATATCTGTTTGTGTCAATGACCACAGTATAATGAAACTACCTTCTGTATTGAATTGGAACTATATCGGCCGTTTGATGTGCAATGCGAGAAAAAGCTGGGCGTGAGATGTGAAAATGAGCTCTTGGGAAGTTGCACCAACCACCAAAATCAGCAGGTAGGCCATAATTAGGGGGACAGAAATCAGTTGCCGTTAGGACAATGGAGGGGCTTCCCTGCAGGCACCATAGGATGTGGTCGACGCATCGCACCTCAAAGCATGCCCCGCAGGTGCTTCCTCTGCTAAACAATATGCTACTGATCCCCGCACTATACATGCCATAATACTGTCTGTCAAGGTCTCCAAAACCACAAGCACCCTCTGCAGCAGCAGCAACAACAACAACAAATGTAACCATTTTGGTTTGTTTATGAAAACACATGCTCACGCACGAAAACAAGAGAAAAAAGGTGGAGCTGGACTTGTTTAAATGCAAATATAGTACATACTTTATGCTTCGAAAAAATGGAGATAGAACTCTGCATTACCGGTGAGAGTGGAGCCATCGGAAGTTGCAGTGGCAGACCTCCATTCCTCATCTTGGGAAGCACTTAATACAAGCAAATAGCATAAGCTGAGAGTAGCATGAAAATAGATAATGGCACCCATTTGGGGAAGAGGAAGGGAGATGTAAGTAACCCTAGTCACTGAGTATCATTTTCTCCTCAACTTTCTCCACCATTACTTAACTTTGATCAGAGGTCCCAAAGAAATAACACCTTTTGCTTTACGTTTATTTTGATTTCTTTTATGCTATCTTTTGATATATCAGCGAGAAGCACGTGCGATGCACGTAAATAATAATTATTTAATAAAAATTAAAAATTGATTTTTTTAAAAAAATAATTTGGATAATTTTTTTATTTATCTGGGTTTAGTCTTTTGTCATATTAAACGAATAAATTAATTAAGAACTTATATACCTTATTTTTAAAATTGTTTATCAAATTAAAATTAAAGCTGTTGATTTTATGTTATATAATAAATTATAATGAACATAATATATAGAACGAATTGAACTGAAACAAATTTTGAAAATATATATATTTAAGCACCACGTATAAGGTATAACAACCTAAAAAGCAACCAAATTATGGATTTTATAAATGCATAAATCATAATTTATATAAGTGAATCACATTAATGACAAATAATTATTAATTTAAAATTTTGTGATTAACTCATCAAAATATTATCAAAACTAATGAAATAATAAAATTGATAATAAAATATAACATGTAATATTCAATTTTAATATTATTTAACTTCCTACAAAACTTTTTACATTTGTTTTTAGAATTATATAGCATAGATAAATTAATTTTCATATACATTATTTAATGAAAAATAATAATTTTTTAAAAAGTATATAATTTATATTTTTCATTAAGCATTCAGATAACTTTCTGCTGAGTGCGTTCTTGATGAGCGATGACGTATATGATCTTATATTGCGCTCAAATTCTTTAAGTATGCAGGATTGAAGATAAGCACACTGTTGAAATCTTGATGATTATGTAACGCGTTGTTGTTTTTCTTGCATACTTCTAGCTCTTCTTATATAAGCTGTCATTCCAACGATCGGAAAGAGATGAGTAACGTAAACCTGTAATACATCAAGCTCTTCTTGTATAACTTTTTCTTATTTTTATGTGCTTAGTGATTGTATATGTATGTACATTGGACATTTCAAATTATATATTTTTTATGATCTATTTTTTTATATCAAATAGATCGTAGTATTGAACATTTGAAATTATTTGTTTTTTAAGTTTTAAATTTGTATCATAATCAAATTGTTCATAAATTGATATTATTATTATTATTATTATTTATCTTAATCAGAATTTTATATAAATACATGTTTTAAAAAATAATTAAAAAATTTTAATCAAAATTTATTCATATAATAAATGACAAAAAAATTTAACTTTTGAAAATAGTTATTTATTATTTAAAATTTTGATAGACAAAATTATATGATTTTTTAGATATTTTTTTATTAATAACATTTTCACTCAGTCAATATATTAAATACAATGTTAAAAAAGTTAATTTAACGATAGAAGATTGTTATCCACGTCTGAGTGTTATCACAAATAGTATACTGCTCACTCTCAATCTTTTGAAGTGGTGGTAGCACCATCCACAATTGCACGTTTTTGATATAATAATAATTTTTTATAATAAAATTTAAATATATTTATTACCTAATATCAATAATTTTAAATGATTATTCAAAGGTTTATATTTTACTAATTTTAATACTTAATCACATAAAATAACACATATACATCGCACTAGTGAGATACTAATTTTGATAAAAGAGTCACTTCAAGGCAATATGGTCTTTACACGTTCTTGTCAAAATAAAATAAAAAAACATCTCAATTTGGATTTGAACATGGCTTATTTTGAGTCGAATTTTTAAATTCAAATTACGGATGTGGAAAAAATATCGAATTTTCGGTAAACCGAGATTGCTATATTGAAAAAAATATTGAATTTACCGAATTTTTCGGTATGGTAACGATATGAAATTTGAAAATTTCTACATATATCGGAATAACGAAAAAATATATAACATTTTTAAAATATATAATATTTAAAAAAAATAAATTTAGAAAATTTAAAAAATTTAAGGTTTTTTTATATATAAAACGATATATATCGATACCATACTGAAATATCGGTATACAGTATAATTTTGATATAATCGATAAGCTATTATACCTATATTCGATACGATATAAGTATAAAATTTTTTTATATCATAATTTTTTGTATGATATATGGTATATAATTTTTAATATAATTTCGGTCCAATTTTTGTATCATTGGGTAGAATTTCTATCGAGGAGTCAAGTTTTAATATGAACAAATCCAATCCCTCCCTAATTTCCCCATCCTTTGAACCCATTTTCTTCAACCGGAAAACAGTACCATCTCCGTCCATAGGTGAGTATCGCAGAACATCTGAGTGAGTACGCACCAGCATTTCTCCGTCTTCTTGTTGAGCCAGCCGAAGAAGAAGCCCTCTCGAGATTTGAAAAGCATGAGATGCGATCGTACATCACTTGTCGTCCTCACAATCTTCCTATTCATCATACAGGTAATACATTTTTGCTCGGATCGGCCACATTTCAGCTCAGCTTTCCAATTTTTCCATTCCTCTCAACATTCATGGCATATGCAGTTTAAGATTCTTCACATTTCTACGGTGAGAGCAGAAGCATGGCACGCAGCTACATTGTAAGAATATTTCTCGGATCATTGTTTGGCGGATGATTTACTAGTTTCTAATTTCCCCATTTCTCATTCTTCCAGACAAAGAAACCGTAAGATTTATGACTGCCCGCGTTGTTTTGATAGACGGGTATGGTTTGATTGACATCTGCAACTGTTTCTCAGAAATTATCATAACCACAATGTCTCCATACGATTTTACAAATTCATTGATTGATACTGAGTGTTGGCTTGATAGGATGAAAGCAATATCACTTCCAATGTTCGTCCAGACGAAAAGGTAATAACTTATATGTTCTCATCGTGGAAGAGATCTGGTCTTGTGGATGATAGCTTGTGTTTTTATTTGCTTTGTGCAGGATATTGACATAATTGTAACATACGGTGACCCTACTGGTGCTGTTCAAGTTAGAAGTGTAAGATCCAGGGACTTGTCTGCTTCCTGGGTGTGGAAAAAACCTGGTGTTAAAAATCATGATCAATCAAGGAATTCATTGGTGACTTGGCACAATTCTCTCTGCCTTTTCAATGTCTTTCACATGTTCGTTGATGTTTAGTCATTCACAATTATGAATTGATACTCTTACCATCTGTCTCAGATGGAAGAGGACCCATTGCAATCTAAAATGAGCACAAGGAACGCCGGAGGAGATTTTGGTAATCAACACTCTGGAGGTGAAATCCCATATCTGCAATCAATTCCCTTGCACCCAGTGAAACTCAAGAGGCAGGTACAAATTTCAAACTTTGATTAGACAGAGATGGTTCATTGTTTTGCTTTGTCTGATGCTAATACCATTCCTTGTGCTCTAGATGTTACGAAGGGAAAGGAGGCAAAGGCGGATTGCAGACTTGATCAAACAAGACAAAGAGACCGAGAAACAGGTGCAAGAGGCTGCAATTGAACGAGCTAGGAAGCTCGATACCACTGTCAAGGGTAAATACAGTATATGGAGGAAAGAATATGAAAATCCGAACTCTGAATCCACAGTGAAACTTATGCGAGATCAGATTATAATGTCCAGAGCTTATGCAACAATAGCTAAAGCTAAGAATGAAAGTGTGCTTTATGATTCTCTCACAAAGCATGCTAGAGAAAGTCAATTGGCTATTGGAGAAGCTTTGACCGATGCTGAACTTCATGCTAGGTCTTGCTACTACATTATCACACAATTTTATTCATATGTTTGCAATAGGGTCTCATGTAGAATTCTTTCTTTTTGTTTTTTTCTTCTGTGCATCAGTGCATTGAATCAAGCAAAAGCCATGGGTCACATTCTTGCTGCAGCAAAGGACGAATTATATGATTGTGTGTCTATAGCAAGAAAGTTGAGAGTCATGCTTCAGTCAAGCGAGACAAGTGTCAGTACACTTAAGAAAAAGAGCTCATTCTTGATACAACTGGCTGCAAAAACTGTTCCCAAACCATTGCATTGTCTCCCTTTACTTCTGACTACAGATTATTACCTACACAGGTACGATGAAAGGGATTTCCCTAGCCAAGGGACGCTTGAAGATGCTTCGCTGTACCATTATGCCATTTTTTCTGATAATGTACTAGCAACATCTGTTGTTGTAAACTCAACAGTGCTGCATGCTAGAGAGCCTGAAAAACATGTCTTTCATATAGTGACAGACAAGCTCAATTTTGCAGCTATGAAAATGTGGTTTCTAGTTAATGCTCCTGTTGGTGCTGCAATTGAAATACAGAATGTAGATGAATTTTCTTGGCTCAATTCTTCATACTGCCCTGTCCTACGTCAGCTTGAATCTTCACGAATGATAGAATATTATTTCAAGGCACATCAGGCATCATCCCTCACAGCCGGTTCCGACAATCTCAAATACAGGAATCCAAAATACTTGTCCATGCTTAATCATCTTAGATTTTACCTTCCTGAAGTTTATCCAAAGCTCGACAAGATATTGTTTCTGGATGATGACATTGTAGTTCAGAAGGATTTGACACCTTTATGGTCAGTAAATCTGCTAGGGATGGTGAATGGTGCAGTTGAAACCTGCAAGGAGAGCTTCCATAGGTTTGACAAGTATCTCAACTTCTCAAACCCAAAGATATCTGATAATTTTGATCCAAATTCTTGTGGCTGGGCATTTGGGATGAATATCTTTGATTTGAAAGAATGGAGGAAGCGTGACATTACTGGAATATATCATCATTGGCAAAACTTGGTATGAATCCATCTGATTCTAATATCACTCCACAGTAGTTTCGATAAACAAATGAATTTGTTAAAATTAATTGGCGCGATATATATCCAGTTGTATTCATTGGAGCTATGAGTACTATTACTGTCTCTTGCATGGATAGACATTGCCGATTAACTTGGTATCTTATACATTTTTTTTTAAATCAAATATACTCTATTGTTTTGGAAACCATAATGTGAGTGCTTTTGGAGGACCTGATATTAATTTTCTGTTTTTATTTGATAACTAGATCTGATTTCTGCAGCTCAAAAAAACATTTCAGATTGAATAGATAGGCTTTAAGGCCCCGCCCTGAATGCAAGTTGGGGGAGTTTTTATGTCTTTTCATTATGCAAAATATGCCTGACACTAATTTCAATTTATTACAGAATGAAGACAGGACTCTTTGGAAACTTGGCACTTTGCCTCCGGGCCTGATTACTTTCTATAACCTGACATTTCCTTTGGATCGAAGCTGGCATGTACTGGGTCTGGGATATGATCCTGCTCTTAACCAAACAGAGATAGAGAATGCTGCTGTTGTTCATTACAATGGAAACTATAAGCCGTGGTTGAATCTTGCCATCGCTAAGTATAAAACATATTGGTCCAGACATGTCATGCTTGATAATATGTACCTAAAACTTTGTGACCTCGAGGAGTAATATTTATTTGGTTTCTATATTTCTATACGTGCGTATCCTATCTGAAGCAAATAAAAGGTGATTACATATGTAGTCGCATGTGTCCGTCAACGCAGATTCATTGTTACATAATCTGGTTGATTCAAGATAGCAAATTAACCTTGTGCTTGCTTATTCTTGCGATCATAATAGTGATTCCTTAACTCAATGGTTGAGACTTGTATTATTATCAGGGTTCAAATGCAAAGCGGTATATAATCTTGTCTGCGGAAGAAACGGATGCAATTACTTGGTGGTGAGGTCATGATGCTTTGGGACCTTGTTGATAAGAAAGGATATGTAATAAAAAAAGATTCCAAGTAGTTTTTAAAGCTGATCATCTCTAACAAAACTCAAGAAACAAAGCTAGATATATTTTCAAGATGTTATATGCTTCATCTTCCACCCTTGATTAATTTGCTATAATACATTCACTGTCCATGTTCACCGTATTTTATCCAGATCCATGATTCAATCTTTTTAATATTATTGCTATAATCTGATTTTGTAACTGAGGCTGTGATCCAATGTAATTGTTAATGAATTTTATATGACAGTGTGTGTACCTTCAAAATTCATTTCTAAATATTTTACTTTACGGAACACAATTTATAGCTTAATTAATTGGTATTGAGATAAGTTTATAAGAAGCGTGCGTCAAGGAACCGATCACTGGATTAAGGATGATAACTTCGCCCATGCACATGATTAAATCAAATTTTATATCATTAGTATCACATTTACTAGGGATGGCAAGGGTCCGGGTTGGGGCAGTTTTGTCCAAACCAGGTACCCGTTCCCCCTTCCTTTAGATCCGTCCTGTCCTGCGAACTCGACGGGTCTAATCTGTGTTGGACCTGTCGTCGAAAATATATAATTTTATATTTATTCAATAAAAAAATTAAAATTAACAAATCATTAAATTTATATGTCTAAATTTATATTAATAATATTCAAGACAAAACAAATATTATTACAAGTTAAAATATATCGACTTGTATTCAATT